>NC_056628.2:97656784-97854284 GCF_002870075.4 Lactuca sativa
AAGTTATATTCAACGGAAATTATAATCATTTTTCCTATTAATTAATATTTGTATTAAAAATACTGTAAAAATGGTATAATAGACAACTTTGATGAGAGAAAAAAAAAAGGAAAACATGACTTATATTTGCTATTAGCTACGATATATATATATATATATATATATATATATATATATATATATATATATATATATATATATATATATATATATATATATATATATATATATATATATATATATATATATATATATATATATATATATATATATATATATATATATATATATATATATATATATATATAACATAATTTTCAGCAAATCCTTTTTGAATTTACGATAATTTGCACAACCCTTGCAAAATTGGTTCATTCACGACTAATATTAATATTTTTTCTAATTCAGTTTTGTAAATTATTTTAACAGGTAATACTAAACAAAATATATTTATTTTTTCCAAAAAAAACTTATGTATTATACGGATCTCACATCGTGTGTATATATATATATATATATATATATATATATATATATATATATATATATATATATATATTCATTTTTATATGCCACATATTGTCTCAATGTATAAGACAATCTTCCTCAGTGAAGTTTGAAAATCTAAAGTTATATTCAACGGAAATTATAATCATTTTTCCTATTAATTAATATTTGTATTAAAAATATTGTAAAAATGGTATAATAGACAACTTTGATGAGAGAAAAAAAAAAGGAAAACATGACTTATATTTGCTATTAGCTACTATATATATATATATATATATATATATATATATATATATATATATATATATATATATCATGGTTGTAAAAATCGGTCTAGGCGGCCGATTAATCGGCAACTAGGCGCTTGGCGGCCTCCAACCGCCTACGAAAAAGGGTTAGAGGGTAAAAAAATTGGCAATGGTCAATATTGGTCTAAACCAGATTATATACAGTCCAAATCGGACTAAATCGGAACCAAATCGGATCCAAAATTGGACCCAAATCAGGCTCAAATGACCCACCGTCTCAAAGGAGATAGCTGGCCCAAAGCGTAAGTGGTTATGAATTTCAATAACCCTTCTACCCTTTTTATATAAATGTTTTCCCTTGATATTTTATCCCACCAACGATGTGGGATACTCAAATGAAAAAACACAGGAACACAAAGATAAATTTGTTTGTTTCCTTTTCTTTTGATTTGTTTGATCGACGACACCAAAACAAAATTGACAATTCATTCTTCCTTCTTTTTCTATTATCTGTTACGTATGTTCAGGGGGTGTTTGAGATCCTTGGTATAAAACTCATTCAGGTTAGTTCCTCAATATCGACTCCAATTGGAAGATGATAATCAATAGAGGTTAGTTCTTCAATGGCGTTTCTTTCAAGCTTGCTCAAGTCTTCAATCATGGCATCCACATCCACAACTTGTAGGTCTGATCTGGAGAGATGAATCAATATACAACTCGATTAGGTGATACTCGAAGACAACCCAACTTTACGACATTGACTCAATCTTTAGGATTTCGACACACCTTCATCCCCAAAATAGATACTCAAGGTGAAAACAGATATACGTGAGGTTTACATGGCATCGGAGGTAAAGCACTCTTAAAATCGATGTAATTAGCATACAAGTGCTCCATTTGATGATTAGAAGAAAGCAAGCGCTCGTTCATTCTCATCACGTTTTCTTTAATTGAGTAATCCGGTTCATTCAAAATTTGTTTGATTCTCATGATTCTTTCTATCGATCTTATATTCTAAATCTTGATTGATTTGCTTATAATCAATGGTACTAAATGTTCGATAATATTCATCTTGTTTATCAGTTGCTTCAAAGATTGCTTTGAAAATCAATGATTGATTTTCGATTTCTTGTTTATGGATGGAATTCGTGTCGATAACTTTGATGATTGTTACTGATCGATACTCATGGAATACGATTGTTGGAGTCGATTTTGATATGAAAAGGATGATTTGGTGGCTTGAATGAACTCAGTTGTGTGATAAGATAACTAGCATGCCAAGTGTTTGTGTAAATGCTTAAGAGAAACTTTTGTATCAGATTTTGATAGCACAACACCTCAAGTGGATTTTCTTAATGTTATATTTATTAATTTAAATTATGTATTACATATTTATTATTGTTAACTTGTTTACTTATATTATTAGGGTTAATGTTATATTTATTAAATTTTTAATAATTTTTTAATAATTAATGGTCCCCGATTAATCCCTCGATTAATCCCCGCCTAGCCGATTAATCCCTTTACCCCGGTCCACCGATTAGCCTACGTCGAGAGATTTCTACAACCTTGATATATATATATATATATATATATATATATATATATATATATATATATATATATATATACACACGTTTAGGTTATTGTATTCTAACTAATTATTGTGTGGATATCGTTTGCTATGAGAATTACTAAGAAAATAAGTTGTTTAGTAATGCGAATACGTTCATCCTTACAAAAATATCGTCATTTTCATGCATTCTCGCTAATTATTATTTATTTTTGTTCTCAAACAACGTTTCTTACTCATTTTCATTCTGACAGAATACAACTCAATAAATATTTTGACAGAAATGAGAATAATAATAATAATAATAATAATAATAATAATAATAATAATAATAATAACCCTATAGACGATTTAATTAGTAAGAATGTGTGTTAATGACAATAGTTATGTAAGAATGAACATATTTATATTATCAAACAACATATTTTTTTTTATCATTCTTATAGCATACGATATCCGCACAATAATTAGTTAGAATACTTGAACCTCTCTCTCTCTCTCTCTCTCTCTCTCTCTATATATATATATATATATATATATATATATATATATATATATATATATATATATATATATATATATATATATATATTATTTGAAAAAAAAAGAAGGACGTGGAAGGCTCTTGTCTGGGTAGCAGGAGCAACTTTTAATTTATTATGAGCCCAAACGATGGATATATATATATATATATATATATATATATCCTCTCTAATAAATAAAGAACTTTTTGCCACATGTCATACTCTTATTGATTTTGCCACATGATATTTTGTGGTTTATTAATTTCCATATAATATTTAAATGTAATAATTGCAATAAATGTAATAATAAATACATATCAATTTCATTAATTGACTTCCTTCTAATTTCAAAATTTTTAAATTAAAGTTTCATTAGTTTCTTTTGTTTATTTATCTAAATTATTTGTTTAAATTAAAAAAAAAATTAATTTTAATAATTTAATATTTTTTATTTTTTTCTTCTAAATTCAAACTTCTCAAATGTTTATAATTTCATATTTTTTTTTCTTTAAAATGAACTCATGTAATACATGGGTCATACACCTAGTACATATATATATATATATATATATATATATATATATATATATATATATATATATATATATATATATATATATAATCTAATAAATGAATGTTTTTTGCCACATGTCCTATTTTCTTTCATTTGGACACATGACATTTTCTAAAATTTTTTAAATTTTCTATTTTCCATTTGTCATTTCATTGTATTTTTCATTTTATTAAATTAAAATTCCACATTTAATATCCCTATACTAATAAAAGAGTAGCCATTTTGCCATGTGTCATCATATTAAACATTTTAATTAATGTGTTGCCACTTGTCAATATATTAGTTTTCCATTTTAAATTTATTAGACCTCCTCATTAATGCGATTCTATTTTAAATTTTAAAATTTAAATTATTGTTTTCATTAATTCACAAATAAAAAGTATCTAATATATATTAAAAATTAATTTTATATATTTATTTGAATCAATGATTATAATTTCACATAACTAATAAAAATATCTCTAATTAATAATTTATTTAAAATAACTTATTAATAATTTTGAGTTTTTATTATAAAAGTTTGATTAATTTTATAACCGTGGTTCCCACGGCTTATAAACTAGTGTAAGGTAATATATATGTAAGGTATTTATTAGAAAGGTTTTATATATGTAATGTATTCAATACATTAAAGCCTCATTAATTTTAATAATTCAAAAAAATTCTTATTTTCTTATAAATTCAAATTTTTCAAATTGTTAAAATTTTATATTTAATTTTTTTTTAATAAACTCATGTAATACATGGGTCTCACACCTATATATATATATATATATATATATATATATATATATATATATATGTATATATATATATATGTATATATATATATGGTTGGGTGCGGATCGGTTAAGAATCAAAACTAAACCATAACCAAATCAACCAGTTAATTGGTTTTCAACCATCAAGTTTTGGTTAATATGAGTTTCAATTTCGCTTTTATTTGTAATTGGTTAATTATGGGTTAATGTTTGTTAACTGTTATGTTAAAAATTGAATAATTCTTATAAATAGATATAAATTACATTTAAAAGCACAAAATATATTGCTATTTCTTGATGACTTCATGTATTTGAGTGGAATAGCTTATAAAAATATTCTTTTGCCGAGTAATGTATTAACTTTGAATTTAATTCCATTATGATGACTTTCTCTTTCCGGCATTAAGGATATCTTTGGTGTCACAACTGGTTGATAGTTAGCTTATTTTTTGAGTTTTTAAGTTTTTTTAAGTTGCATTGTTTGCAAGTTAAAAAATTGCTTATAAACTAGCTTTTTAGGAAACTACATGTACCAGTTGTTTAGAAGTTTTTTTTTAAAAAAAAAAAAAAAAATCAAATATACCCATTACAAGAAAAAGCTAAAATAAATATGAAACAATTTCGTAGCTAAAACATAATATTTTGTAGCTAAACATGAATAAAGACATAATTTACTACAAAACAATCCCCTGACAAAATTCTTCGTTACTACAAGGTCGTTGTGGAATCCGTAGCTCCTTTGCTACGAGATTTGCTACGGACTAATTTTGTAGCAAATTTGCCATGGACTAAATTTGTAAAAAATCCGTAGCAAATTAGCTACAACTTATGTCGTAGTAAATTCATAGCAAATTAACTATAGACTAACCCGTTATAAATCCGTAGCAAATTCACTACGGATTAATCCCAAGCAATGTGTTCGCATGTTCGGTTGCATAATCCGTAACAATTTTTTTGTAGCGAATTTAATGTCAAATTTTTTTGTTCCAAATTTCAGTAGAGACAATTCTATAGCATTCTTCACTAAAATCTAATTATTTAATTATTTTATTTGTAGCAGTATATAATATAGAAATTAATATAAATTCAAAGCTTGCAATGGTTTTTAATAAAAATGAAGTTGTTATGAATCGAATGTATGAAATGAAATTAGAGTATGAATCAAGTAAGAACACAAAATCGTAAATAATTTATGTTTGGCTCAATATATTACTTTTGAAGATACAGAGAAAAATAGAGTACAAGTAGTAGTGACTTCGAAAGATACTCTAACTCTAATATCTAACCCCTATTTATAGGGATGACAAAAACAAAAAAAATACATAAGGGCTTTAACATTCAAGCTTCGACACTACAATATACCCTGATGCAAAAAAAACAATATTGGCTTCGATACTAACATAAGACATAGGACACTTCGACACCTTACAATTATTTCGAACCCAACATTCCCCCCTGTAAGCAGTGTCGAATCCTAAGTCATCAGCATTTGACCATCTTGATGTAAGACCTTCTGAATTTACATATACCACAAAATTGATTTACGAACCTCAACTTTATCTCCTTTTGAATTCTTTTTACAATTATTGATACAAAACAGTAAATTCGTATACTGAGATGTAACACCCAAGATTTTGAAAGCCAAGAAAGTAAAGGAAACCCTAAATTTAGGAGGGACTCGGCGAGTCCAAGGAAGGACTCGGCGAGTTGGAGCGGGATCCGGGTCGAGGAGTAAGTGACCAACTCGGCGAGTCGGCCAAGTGGACTCGGCGAGTCTGGTCTGTGCGAGGAAAACCCTAAATCCGGGGCTTGGAGCCTATTTAAACGTCTCAATCTTCTTCCTAGGGCTCCTTTACTGCCTCTCACACCCAGAACGCCACACCCTAAGTCTCCATTGTGATGATTTATTCTTTTGGCCATTTTTGAGTGATTTAGAAGAAGAAGAAGAAGAAGTGGGAATCTTTGAAGCATCAAGGAATGGCTTTGGATCTAAAGTTTGGGGAGCATTTCAGAGCATTGGAAGGTATCAATTCGTTTCCCTCCTTTATATCTTCTTTGGTTATGAGTTTTGGGGCTTTTAAGCCATGCCTAAGATCAATTTCAAGCTTGAGGTCCAGATCTGAGGTTGCTACCTCAGATCCATGCTTGTGTTGGTTTAGAATCCCGTAAGGTATCAGCCATTGGGTGGATTTTGGAGCCTCTTGGTCTTAAACCCTAGTTATTGGTGCATTTTGCCTAGATCTCCCTCTCTACACGTAAAGTTTGCAACTTTACGTGGGGAATAGGCTTGGGAAGGGTAGATCTACAGTTTGGAGTTCATGCATGACTCGGAAGTCCTCTGCATGTAAGTGGATCTTATTGGACTCGGCGAGTCCTTCGAGTGGACTCGGCGAGTAGCTTGAAGATGAGGAGGAACTCGACGAGTGGGATGAACAGCTCGTCGAGTCGGATGAAGATAGGCATGAACTCGGCGAGTTGGATGAACAACTCGGCGAGTTGGATGAAGATTGCCGTGTGCTCGACGAGTCTTTTCTTAGACTCGACGAGTCAGGTCGCGTGGTCCCAAACCCTTCGAGTTAAGTCTCGAGTCAGCGAGTCGAGCCAGGACTCAGTGAGTTGGACAAGACAGGAATCGGGAATCAGTAGACTCGGCGAGTCAGGGGCTGACTCGGCGAGTAGAGTCGCGAGTGGAAGGACTCTGGACTTATGAACTCGGCGAGTCAGTAGGGTGACTCGACGAGTAGGGTTGACCTGGAAGGTTGACTTTGACCAGGACATTGACTTTGACCAGATTTGACTTGGTTGACCTTTGAAGGTCAGTTAGACTAAGTGTTATGTTGATATTGGTAGCTCGGGGAGCTAGCGGAGCAGCAGTTTGGAGTCAGTGGTCAGGTAGCGGTCAAAGGGGTTAGCAGCAGCAGTTTAGCAGTATCAGGTGAGTTTCCCTTTGTATGAATGGGTCTACGGCCACAATGCCGGCCCATGTAGTTATGAGTAGAAGACCCGGGGGTTAGCCCTAGGCACAGTATGCTAGTATGATATCCGGACGAGGTCCAATGATAGAGGGCGGGTGCCCAAGGAGTGGTTTATGTGATAGTTTATACTTGTTGTCTGTGTGATACTTGTATGTGCCTGGTAGGGAGGTGAGTGTGGGCGAGGTCCCGTATCTCACCAATAGCAGAGTGTGGATGGTGTTCCACATCTCAGTAGCAGCAGAGCAGGGGAGAGGCCCAAGTTAGGAAAGGAGTGAGGGTGGGCTGGGCCCGTATCTCACTATCAGCAGGAGTATGGACGAGGTTTCATGACTCATCAGTAGCAGGACACGGGCGGGGCCCAGAGATAGGCGAGGCCTTAGAGCAAGAGTTGTTAGTATATGTTTAGTTTATGTAATGTTATGTGATATGTTTATGTGCTATTATATGTTAGTGGGCGAGGCCCTGTGACAGGCGAGGCCTAAGTGAAACAGATCTGTATCCGAGCGGGGCTCGAAGCCAGGCGGGGCCTGGAGCGGCGGGGCCGTTGTAGCGGGCGAGGCCCAGGATAGCGGGCGTGGCCCAGTATGTGAAGTATATGGTTTTGCATGGTATGTGGTAAAGTGGGGAACTCACTAAGCTTCGTGCTTACGGTTTTCAGTTTTGTTTTCAGGTACTTCCGATAGCGGAGGGAGGAGCTCGGGGTGATCGCATGGCACACACCATAGATTAGTCAGCCTGGGAATGTTTACTCTGATAATAAACATGTGTTTTGAAAACTTATACTCAGATTATGTTTTAGAATGATGTCTTTGGTTAAAGTAATGTTTTATTGAAAAGAAATTTTTGGTCTTGAATTTTGGGATGTTACAAGTTGGTATCAGAGCCTTGGTTTGAGGGATTCGGGCATACTCTCGGGTGTGCCTGAACTCAAACTGAAGGATTGGTATAAAAGTTTTCAAAAATGAAAAGACAGTTTTGTAAAAGGATTTTTTTTAGAACGAAAAAAAAACAGTTTTAGAAAAGCAAAAAGAATTCAGAAAGAAAGGAACTTTGAAAAGAGAAAAGAGGTGTGGTGCATGCAATCAACTGAGCTCAAGTAAGTACCCCAAATACCCATACAAGTTTATGTTATGATTATCAGTTGTTAGAACAATATGCTAGATTAGGACTAAGGATCTAGGAATGATGCCTTATGTGCCTATTATATGTGTTTGAGTTGCATGATAGTGCTGATTAGACAGTAGTAGGATAGCCTGTTTAGGTTATGCCTGAGCTTATGAGTTTGTGTTGCATGTTAGTTCAGATTCTTGTTGTTTGGATATCATTGCTTGAGTATGTTGTGGTTAGATTTTCCCCTTGTCTGAATGCTGCTTGCTTTGTGCATTGTGGGATTTCGAGTGATGGGAGTTAGCCATTAGGTGGATACGTCACGTCACATGTGATTAGGGTTGAATAATCTCAGAGTGCTGGATTTGGCCCTATTGCGCAGCTCTTGTTTGAGTCCAACCGTTGTAGGGACGAGCCTTTTACTTGAAGGATTATCTGAGCCTCGTCACATGTGATGGTATCCAGGTGATGGCTAATTGGCATCACAAGGAGACCTTCAGCAGCTGAGGACTGGTTGAGTTGAGTCAAAGGTTTCCCTAGGGTAAGCCTAGGATGAGATAGTGCTGGGAGCAGTAGTAGTGGATAAGGGACCCGGTGGAGTCAAAGCAATTCCTGAGGAAAGTACGGATAGATGTGGAAGGTAGTATGGGCCCGTACTACTGAAAGCAGAGGATCCGTACTTGATTCGGGAAGGGCCAAGACAAGACCGGGAACCTAGTAAGGGGTATGTTTGGTCTCGCAGTAGTGAGGAGTTTTCTGATAGTGGTTGCGTTATATGTTTTAGCATGGTGACATTGCGAGAGAGACCAGCAGGCGGATCAGGCGCCGGAGAGGGATCAGGCTCGGGTTCAGGGGCCGAGCAGCTCGAGGAACAGATGAGAGAGTTGATATCAGCTGAGGTTACGTGCAATATCCTAGCTCAGAATCCTGTGATCTTTGGTACGGTCAAGGAGGGTATATTGGAGATCTTGGATGAGAGGCTGGGAGCCTTCCGTACCGAGATGATGGTGTTGTTGGGAGCGCGTACCTTGACATTTCGAGAGTTCAGAGCCTGCGGGGCACCAGATTATCATGGGGCTAGGGACCCCATTGCTAGCAGCAGATGGTTGGCTGATGTTGCCAACGCTTTTCGTACGAGCAAGTGTCCCGAGGGGGACAAGGTTAGACTTGCCTCCTGTCTTCTGAAGGACAGAGCGAGGGATTGGTGGGAGGAGATTGGTCATGCTTTGGGGGATGATGCCGCGTTGGACGCGATGACTTGGAGCGAGTTCTCGGCCAGGTTCAGGGCGGAGTTTTCGCCGATTATTGAGGTGCAGAAGCTGGCACGAGAGTTTCAGGATTTGACGCAGACTACTGAGACTGTGGCGGAGATCACCGCCAAGTTCAGGCAGAGGGCTCTTCTTGTACTGCAGTATGTCGCAGATGAGGAGATGAAGAAGGCTCGGTACCATGAGATGTTGAGGGATGACATCAGGGAGTTCGTGAGCAGATCCAGCTGTAAGATGCAGGAAGATATGATTTCTCGGGCTAGAGAGAGGGAAATTGATTTGGAGCAGATCCGAAAGAGGAAGCCGGATGAGGTTCAGGTAGCTACGGGTTCGGGCAAAAGGCCCAAGGGATCGGATTCGAGATCGAGGGATCATCAGGACCGCAGTCGGTGCGGAAAGTGTGGCAGGGCGCACGGGGGCGCGTGCAGGAGTGGTAGCGGTGGTGAGTCTGGCTGTTTCAAGTGCGGTCGGACTGGTCATTTCAGCAGGGATTGTACTGTTACCGCCGCGCAGGGATCAAACTTGATATGTTTTCATTGCAACCAGCGGGGCCACAAGAAGGCCCAGTGCCCCAGTTTGTCTTCGGCAGGACGGGTGATGGCACCCGCCCCTGCAACTTTAAGGATCACAGATGGCCGTCAGGGCCGGGTAGAGGCACCTGCGGCAGGGAGCAGGGCTTTTCAGATGACGGCCTTGGAGACGCGAGCAACGCCGGACGTTGCAGGTATGCAATTTCCCATTTTCAGTTCTTTTATTTGTGCATGATTTCATTGTTATGGTTCTGTATCATTAAGGTAAAAGTATTTTATTTTGATTGGTTGATTGTGATCGAGTTATATGCCATCTGCATACCTTGGATATTTGTATGGTAGTTAGGGGATGTGCTCTATTGAAGAAGGTTTCGAAGGATGCAGTAACTGTAGCATGCTTGGGAGGGATTTGGTACGTTTCGCTAGTTCGGAGTGGTGCAGTGATTGTGATGGATTGGCTAAATCCCTAGCTATGGCGGGCTTGGGTTCCTCAGTAGATGGGTTATGGAATGGTAGCAAAGATCGAGATCTCTTTGAGTATTGAGCCGCAAGGGGTAAGCAAGATCGAAGTGGGGGAGAATCCTCCGGGTGTGCCCAGAGAGGAGCACGCAGACCCAGAATGAGTACGTGACCTCCGAGAAGGAAGAGAAGTAGTTCAGCGTTTGATGAATTGAGGATTTCAGGGTTGGGAGTTTGAGAAACTCCCCATCAGCTAGTGCGTGTGATGGTAATGGTTAGCTATGGTTGAGAATTCAGGTTGTGGATCACCCGAAGGACTCGCGGGAGTCGGAATAAGGATCTTGAGAAGCTGATGGCACGTGGGTGCCTTCGTATTAGCAGTCAGTAGTGGAAGTGTTGTAAGACTACAGGGCAGCTGTAGCATTCACTAGAGGTCAGCAATGGATGGTGATGTAAGCCTATGGGTAAGCCGTAGCATTCCTTAGTAGTTCCGTTAGTGGAGTTGGGGCGAGGCCCTTATCTCCTAGTGATCAGGTAGGGATCAAGATTGAGTAGTGGATGAGAATGATAGGGAGTTGCCTGTATAGCTCTAGAGAGGTGAGACCTTGGGAGAGGCCGCTCCAGGATATAGTTGGGTGAGACCCGTGGGCGAGGCCCGTATGAGATTAGCAGTGTAGATGAGACCTGGGAGCAGGGTTGCTCAGTAGTATGGTTGGGTGAGACCCATGGGCTAGGCCCGAGCGAGAGTGACTAGACTAGTGAGACTAGAAGGATAGAGGCGGGTGGGACCCGTGGGTGAGGCCCGTGAGTTTTAGCAGCACAGGTGGGACCTGGTAGGGACCTTAGTGTCAAGTTAGGGGATCGGGGATCCCAGGTTTGTAGTGCCTGGATGGCAGGATTGATTGAGCAGTTATAGGTGGTCGAGGTTTCTTTGGAAGTCGCTGAGAGCGACCAGTGATGGTGTTGGGACTAGCTACCGGTGGGAGCTGGTAATCCAGTCATTGATAGGTTGGCAGGGACCAGGGCGGTCCCAGTTTATTAGGGAGTCAGACAAGGAATAACAGAATTGCCAGTCGGTGGCAGTGCGAGTATGCAACGTATGGTGGAATTCAGTTAGTTGAGTCGAGGGGTGCTCGACACCAAGTGTTGGCAGAAAGGAGTGTCAGTGAGTACTGACGCTGATGACCCGTTCTGGGAATAGCGGGGGGGGGGGGGGGGGGTGATGGAGTTAGTGAAGGATAGGACCTTCATAGTGTCAGAGGAAAAGTCGGTTATGAGGCTTTGCCTTGGGAAGGCAAGGAAATTGCGCAAGGAAAGAAGTGGAGAACCTCTGCGGGTTCAGTGCAGTACTCGGTGAGTACCAGAAGGATTATCGGTTGAGTAAGTTCTGTTTCTAAGTTGTTCAGGGTCAGGTTTGACCTGAGGTTTACCCGCGAGGTTGATGTTAGTCAGAATGACCAGGTGGAAGACCAGCACAGGTAGGCAGCTGGTGTTGGGTATTGAAAGCAGATCGCAGGCGGTGGGCCATGGTAAACTTCGAGGACAAAGTTCAGTTTAAGTGGGGGAGAGTTGTAACACCGAAGATTTTGAAAGCCAAAAAAGTAAAGGAAACCCTAAATTTAGGAGGGACTCGGCGAGTCGGAGCGGGACCCGGGTCGAGGAGTAAGTGACCAACTCGGCGAGTCGGCCAAGTGGACTCGGCGAGTCTGGTCTGTGCGAGGAAAACCCTAAATCTGGGGCTTGGAGCCTATTTAAACGTCTCAATCTTCTTCCTAGGGCTCCTTTACTGCCTCTCACACCCAAAACGCCGCACCCTAAGTCTCCATTGTGATGATTTATTCTTTTGGCCATTTTTGAGTGATTTAGAAGAAGAAGAAGAAGTGGGAATCTTTGAAGCATCAAGGAGTGGCTTTGGATCTGAAGTTTGGGGAGCATTTCAGAGCATTGGAAGGTATCAATTCGTTTCCCTCCTTTATATCTTCTTTGGTTATGAGTTTTGGGGCTTTTAAGCCATGCCTAAGATCAATTTCAAGCTTGAGGTCCAGATCTGAGGTTGCTACCTCAGATCCATGCTTGTGTTGGTTTAGAATCCCGTAAGGTATCAGCCATTGGGTGGATTTTGGAGCCTCTTGGTCTTAAACCCTAGTTATTGGTGCATTTTGCCTAGATCTCCCTCTCTACACGTAAAGTTTGCAACTTTACGTGGGGAATAGGCTTGGGAAGGGTAGATCTACAGTTTGGAGTTCATGCATGACTCGGAAGTCCTCTGCATGTAAGTGGATCTTATTGGACTCGGCGAGTCCTTCGAGTGGACTCGGCGAGTAGCTTGAAGATGAGGAGGAACTCGACGAGTGGGATGAACAACTCGTCGAGTCGAATGAAGATAGGCATGAACTCGGCGAGTTGGATGAACAACTCGGCGAGTTGGATGAAGATTGCCGTGTGCTCGACGAGTCTTTTCTTAGACTCGACGAGTCAGGTCGCGTGGTCCCAAACCCTTCGAGTTAAGTCTCGAGTCAGCGAGTCGAGCCAGGACTCAGTGAGTTGGACAAGACAGGAATCGGGAATCAGTAGACTCGGCGAGTCAGGGGCTGACTCGGCGAGTAGAGTCGCGAGTGGAAGGACTCTGGACTTATGAACTCGGCGAGTCAGTAGGGTGACTCGACGAGTAGGGTTGACCTGGAAGGTTGACTTTGACCAGGACATTGACTTTGACCAGAGTTGACTTGGTTGACCTTTGAAGGTCAGTTAGACTAAGTGTTATGTTGATATTGGTAGCTCAGGGAGCTAGCGGAGCAGCAGTTCGGAGTCAGTGGTCAGGTAGCGGTCAAAGGGGTTAGCAGCAGCAGTTCAGCAGTATCAGGTGAGTTTCCCTTTGTATGAATGGGTCTACGGCCACAATGCCGGCCCATGTAGTTATGAGTAGAAGACCCGGGGGTTAGCCCTAGGCACAGTATGCTAGTATGATATCCGGACGAGGTCCAATGATAGAGGGCGGGTGCCCAAGGAGCGGTTTATGTGATAGTTTATACTTGTTGTCTGTGTGATACTTGTATGTACCTGGTAGGGAGCTGAGTGTGGGCGAGGTCCCGTATCTCACCAATAGCAGAGTGTGGATGGTGTTCCACATCTCAGTAGCAGCAGAGCAGGGGCGAGGCCCAAGTTAGGAAAGGAGTGAGGGTGGGCTGGGCCCGTATCTCACTATCAGCAGGAGTATGGACGAGGTTTCATGACTCATCAGTAGCAGGACACGGGCGGGGCCCAGAGATAGGCGAGGCCTTAGAGCAAGAGTTGTTAGTATATGTTTAGTTTATGTAATGTTATGTGATATGTTTATGTTCTATTATATGTTAGTGGGCGAGGCCCTGTGACAGGCGAGGCCTAAGTGAAACAGATCTGTATCCGAGCGGGGCTTGAAGCCAGGCGGGGCCTGGAGCGGCGGGGCCGTTGTAGCGGGCGAGGCCCAGGATAGCGGGCGTGGCCCAGTATGTGAAGTATATGGTTTTGCATGGTATGTGGTAAGGTGGGGAACTCACTAAGCTTCGTGCTTATGGTTTTCAGTTTTGTTTTTAGGTACTTCCGGTAGCGGAGGGAGGAGCTCGGGGTGATCGCATGGCACACACCATAGATTAGTCAGCCTGTGAATGTTTACTATGATAATAAACATGTGTTTTGAAAACTTATACTCAGATTATGTTTTGGAATGATGTCTTTGGTTAAAGTAATGTTTTATTGAAAAGAAATTTTTGGTCTTGAATTTTGGGATGTTACATGAGAGTTCATATATCTTTCCACATCTTCAACCTTGAATAAAAGCTTTGTAATTTTGTTGTTTTCATTCTTTCCAACAAAAAAAATTCCTAAAGGCTTCAAACAAATTTCTCCATCATCGTAATTCTTCAAGTTCTCCGCACCTTTCAACAAAGACTGTGGAACAGTGATTTGTTTTCCCAGTGTAAGTGCAAGCTTCACATCAGTCATTGTCATACATGATGGGTTTTGAGCATTCTAACACTCCTATGGTGTACATGCAACCCTAGAAACCTTGGATCTATGTTTTATCTAATATTCATGCAAATAAGAATTTTCCAAGGTTTACATCCTAACTAGCATGACATGGGGTACATGTAATATAAAACTAGTAAAATGCCATACCTTTGTAGTTTCTTGGATTCCTTTAGACTTTGTGAGCCTAGCACCTCAAGTGTGATGCCTCAAATGTTTCACACAATACCACAACTATTGGAATAACTTGAGAGAAGAACACTTTGATCACAAAATCAGCTAGTCCTCCTTGTCTTACATTAGTGTCCGATTTTGCTAGTTATGGAGCTCTTTATATTAGGGGTGCGCAAAAACCGCATTGTAATTAAAATTAACCGCAAAAACTGCATAAACCGCAACCGCAATAAAAACCGATGGTAAGGTTTTCTGTTTTAAAAAACCGCAAATTTGCGGTGCAGTGCAGTTATTAGTTTTAAAAATTCACACCGCACCGCATATATTATATACAATTTTTTTTATTAATATTAATATATTAAATATTAAAAAGAAGACAAGTTTCATGGATGAAAGATGGATAAAATACTAGAAGACAAAAGTGTTGGGTTTTTGCTATTTTTAACTTTGAAAAATGGTGAAAGTAGATAATTTTAAGATATTTATTGTTAATTATTATTGATTTGACGTGTTTAAGATATTAGTTGTTTGTAATTTAAGTTAATTATCTTATACCTTATGGTTTTTTTTTTTTTTATTATTTCAAGTAATATGTTTGAACTCTTAAAACCGTTTGAGCTCTAAACTGTGGTTAAAAACCACACAAAATAGTCGCACCAAATTCATGCGGTTAATAACTGCAACACAAAAAAAAAACCGCACCGCAAAAGTAACCACCTAACCTCATTGCAAAAATAACCGCACCAAACGGTTTTTAAAATGGATTAACCGCATTTGCGGTTAGTGGTGAGGTTTTGGCTAATAACCGCACCGAACCGTACCGCGTTTACTCCTACTTTATATAGTGTGCCACATGTAGGGTTATACCATGTAAACCCTAATGTGCATGTCTTTTCATTTCCCCCATGATCCATGGGTTATAACCTCCATGGAGCATCCATGGAGCACCTAATGGGTCCTAGCCCAATCTAGTGAATCATGAACCATAATCCCACTATATAAGAATGAATGATTTACAAATCAATCCCTATATATTTAATTAGTCTCTTTTTGATCACAAAATTAATTGCAAATTAATTCTTGATTAATACTAATTAAATAATATGTTTTTATATTAATATATTAGAACTTATAATATATTAACAAATCATAAGTGTCATTTTTCTCATTTTGTCTATCCAACAGTTGAGATATCGATGCGACCCAAATGGACCATGCCAAGTTGGGTAAAGTACATACTAAATATAGTTATGGACTTAGACACCTTATCTAACAGTCTCCCATTTGGATAAGTCTAATAACTATAGTTATAGGTATGACTTTAGGAATCGACTAGCAATCATAGCTCTTTCAAAGTCTCGCGGAACTGAGATGATGATGCGCCATTGAAGATAAGTGATCATATAATCCTCTGTTCTAGATATCGACTGGACAAATACATGGAACAGAGTCGTACTTATTGTCTAGCAGTTTGTTTCCTGATTTCCGATTTTTTGACATAGAACTAAACTGAACACATCAATTTGGTTATGAACGGGACCGATACATAGGTCAAAACAAAATCATCGAGGGGCCCAAATATCGCTTCTAATCCTCCAAGGACTAGAAGGAACAGATAAACTTCGACTCATATGCTTGTATTACTACTTTTTGAATCATATACAAAGGCACGTTTTATAACATCGAGTTACCAATGCGTTTTCATACAATCAATGTATAACCAACTCATAGTCAACAACTCATATCTCTAGGTTTGAAGACTTATATGACGTTACCGTCTTACGATAACTCGAGATAAATTCCATGAAGTGATATAAGTGAGTGTGGGTTGAATCCAATACTCAGAACTTATGAGCACTCATGAATGTTGTAGCAACCATTTTTTTTATGTCTAGCACCTTAGAGATCTACAAACCCAATTCATGACAGTCTTGGTTCATATCTACTTTCAATATATGACTGACTGTGGAGAGTTTGAATAAAGAAATTATTCTGGAAGTCAAAACATGCAAAATTGAAACAATAGTAAATAATTGACACAAGATAGTAACACCTTACTTATAAATAAACAACAACTTTTATTCAATCATCAAATGGTAATTTACATTTTACAAGTTTCAAAATAGCTATCTAATCGGTAAAACTAATATCATCCTTTAGTCCGATACGCCTTGCATGCTGCAAATGCTTAACCCTACACAGTCCCTTCGTGAGGGGATCTGGTGGGTTCTCATCTAATGATACCCTCTTCACCACGAGGATTCCTTCTTCTATCCGATGTCTAATGAAGTGGTATTTTCTGGCGATGTGCCTAGATTTCCCGTGATCCCTTGGTTCTTCGCTAAGGAAACAACACCCTCGTTGTCACAGAAAGTCTCCATAGGCTCCTTAATAGCCGGTACAACTCCAAGGTCTCCAATGAAGTTCATTAGCCATATAGCCCCTTTTTCCGCCTCGCTTGCTGCTATGTACTCTGATTCGCAAGTTGAATCAGCCACTGTATCCTGCTTGGAACTTTTCCAAGTAATCGCTCCTCCATTTAGGGTAAAGACCCAACCCAACTGAGAGTGGAAATTATCCCTATCAATCTAGAAGCCAACATCAATATACCCCACTACTCTCAAGTCATCACTCCCACCAAGGGTAAGGACCCAGTCCCTAGTCCTCCGTAGGTACTTGAGAATATTCTTCACCGCAGTCTAGTGAGCCTTGCCTGGGTTCCCTTGATATCTGTTGACCATGCTCAAAGTAAAGGCCACATCAGGGTGAGTACAAGTCATAGCATACATGATTGAGCCTACAACGGAGGCATATGGTACTCGACTCATCTTAGCTATCTTAGCCTCTGTACTCGGGCTTTGAGTCTTACTCAACCTTGCGTTACTTTGGATCGGTAACTCTCCTTTCTTGGAATCCTGCATGCTGAACCTATTCAACACCTTATCCAAGAAAGTACTTTGACTAAGTCCAATTAGTCCCTTACTCTTATCTCTCAAAATACTTATCCCTAGGATATAGACAGCTTTTCCAAGGTTCGTCATAGCGAAACACTTCCCAAGCTAGGACTTCACCTCCTGCAGTGTTGGGATGTCATTTCCTATGAGTAGTATGTCATCCACATACAATACCAAAAAGCTAACTATACTCCCACTAGCCTTGACATAAACACAAGACTCATCTTCACTCCTCGAAAAACCAAACTATTTGACTTTCTCATCAAAACAAAGAATCCATCTGCGAGGTGCTTGTTTCAATCCATAGATGGATTTCTCAAGCTTACACACTCTGTTAGGGTACTCCGTACTGACAAAACCCTCTGGCTGACTCACGTAAACATCCTCATCCAACTTTCCATTAAGGAAAACGGTTTTGACATCCATTTGCCATATTTCATAATCTTGAAATGCAGCAATGGCTAGCATACCCCTAATAGACTTAATCTTCGCTACTGGTTAAAAGGTCTCATCGTAGTCAACTCCTAGAGTTTGAGAAAAGCCCTTTGCAACCAGTCGCGCCTTATAAGTGTGTACATTCCCATCCATGTCGTCCTTCTTCTTGAAGATCCATTTGCACCCGACTGTCTTACGACCTGGTACATTGTCAACCAAGTTCCAAACTTGATTGTCATACATGAACTTTTGTTGCTTGTTTTACTATTATGCAATTGTTATAATATTGTACATGAAGTCCACCGCCCCCGAACGTTTCCGCCGTTCTGGTTTGGGGGTGTGACATGTTTACAAAAAAAAAAGTTATCCAGATGTGAACAAAATAAAAAAAGTAATTACTCTGATAAGTCAATTAATTTTCATTTTTTTATTTTACCTTATAATTTTTGATTTGGTATAAAATTTAACCTAAATGGTAAATATTTTTAAAACCACACAATTTAGGTGTGTGTGTGTATATATATATATATATATATATATATATATATATATATATATATATATATATATATATTTAAAATACACTATTTTGTTAAAAACAAAAACTCTAGATTTGACAGGGAAAAAAAGACATCGTTGTTTTATAAAAATTTATTGTTTAAGGTATTGAATAGAATTAAAACTTACTAGAGACTAAAAATAACAGAGATGGAGACCAATAACATGAAGAACACCATCGTCAATGAAGTTTGCTCCATATATTATACAAATTTAAAATAAAAAAATAGAAGTTGCTTTTAACTTCATACACATACAGATATATATATATATATATATATATATATATATATATATATATATATATATATATATTCAAATAAGAAAAAAAAAGTGAGAACGTGACAATACTACTTTTATGTTATTCTACTATGAATTTTATGTTAATATTCACATTAAATTTACTAAATTACTACATAAATATGAAATTTATAGTTGAATAATAACATAAAAGTAGTTTTCTCACGTTCCTCTTTATATATATATATATATATATATATATATATATATATATATATATATATATATATATATATATATATATATATATATGGATAATTTGATTAGCATCTTAACTTAAAATACACGGTGACAAACTTGTAAATATGATATGATATCCTTCAATCACAAATATGTAACTGTGGATAATTTGATAACAATTCAAATTCATTACTACTCGATCGTTCATCATCCAAATTTCTTCTCCAATGTTCAACGACCATCCATATTTCTTCAATTAAATCATCGATCAACATCATCTAGTGTTAATCAATCATCCATCTTCGTCAAAAACACGTTCATCAACATCATTCAACAGTAGACCAAAAAAAATTTGTTTTTGGTTCTTTCAATCCAACCTTCAAGTATGCTTAAATACGAGAATATCTTCAACATCTACGATTAATTTTACTCCCAGTGTCATTAGATCAATATCATCGATAATCAACAACAGTTTCACTTCATATCATTCATTCAACATCGATCATCAAACAAAACTTCGAAATTAAGGTTAGAAAAACATCAAATCATTGACGAAGACAATATATTTTTATATTCACGTGTAAATGTTATACAATTTAATATATTCTTCATTTTGATCGTATTAAATTCAAATGCAAATGATATTCATTAACCAATACAATGCTGATTATCTTAGTATAATGTTGATTTTATATGTAAAATAATATTGTTACATTATACAAAAAAAAACTATGCACAAACCAGTTCTTATAGTGTATTATTTATTTATATATATAGAGGTTGTATTCACAAAATAAATAAATCAACATGTATAGTTTATTCACATAAATAAAAATAACAGATTACAATAACGATGTTTTTACTAGTGGGATTGGCGTTAGTAACATCATCAGTAAATATGTCGTAATGATTTCTAAACTTTATTCATATATGAATAATGATGATGTCATCACTAGTAGGAATGAAAATTTAGTGACGTCATCAAAACAATTTGCCGCAATAAAGTTTAGTCTCGGAATTGGACGAAATTCGCATATTTGATGTAAAATGGTGCGATTTACAAAACTCACTGCTTCGCCGTGACGTACGGTGTTTTTCGGCCATTCGGGAGTGTTTAGGGCCTCACAATGACGTTTTTCTATTTTTATAATTTTCTGAAAAAAAAAGTTATCATTTATTCACAAATGAATATAACATTAATAAAAATATATATGCTTATATAATTATTTTATTAACCTAACAAGATTAGTTGTATGTGAATAGATATATAATCTTATAAAATATTTTTTTATCTTTAATTTTATATATTTTATAGTCCTCGGTTTTATTGACAGTTTTATTCATTTGTGAATAATACATATATATTCACATTTAATTATTACATATATATATATATATATATATATATATATATATATATATATATATATATATATATATATATTAATTTGTGAATATTACATATGTTTACATGCGGATATAATTCTTATATGTTATTAACATATGAATTACAAACTTACTTAGGATCTTAAAATAACGTATTACCTGTATTCATTTATAAATATTACCTGTATTCATTTTTGAATATTACATGTATTCGCACATGAATATATTTTTTTTATATATTATTCACATATCAATTACATACTTGCTCTATGTTTTTAAAAGATATACATTGATTCTCGTATAAAGACATATTCACTTGTGAATATTACATGATATATTTAGTTTATGCATTTCATCGAAGAGTTGACGTGCAAATAAATTAACTTATATAACTATGGTAAAAAAATTCACAATTGAAGCCAATAATTACAAAACAAATCAAATCCTATCAAAATCGATTAATAATCAATAGGTTTATATCAAAAATTGTGAAAAAAAATGTACGAAAAACGAAGTTTTTCAAACTTGAAAAACGATTTTTTTTAAAAAAATCTTCAAATATATGGTTATGTTGATGAACTTTCGATTGCTACCTGTTGTTTGATATTGGCGAAGGTTCCTTTGATAAAGTTTCGATGATTGGTGATCACTAAATTATGTGACGTCGATAAATGTGGATTATTTTAACGATTTTGCTTGATGTCAACGAAACTGGACAAGATTGAATCACGAGTTAAGTACAAATAAATGTTTTTAATGACGAATCACAACATTTTGATGAATAAACGAAGATTTTTGATGAAGAATTAATGTTTTTATGAAGTGTCGATGTCTTTTTTTATGAAGAACATGTGATTTTGATAGTGAACAAGTAGTAGAACGTATGATGTTGATGAAGAACACAGATGAACAATCGAGATGGATGAATAACATATAGTGTTGATGAAGAACAGATAAACGATACAGAAGAAATGGTATCTGTGATTGAAGGTTAATATATCATATTTACAAATTTGCCACTGTGTATTTTATGATAATATGGTAATTAAATGATTGGCTGAGAATAATTCCCCCATTCTCAACCTTTTTTGTTTTCTCAATTGAACTTACCTATATATATATATATATATATATATATATATATATATATATATATATATATATATATATATATATATGGAAAACTAGAAAACTAAACATTTTCCTTAATTACTTTTCAGTTTTTAGCCAAAAATTAACATTTATCCCAAATTTGCCATTGAACCTGTAAGTGATTAAAAAACCTACGGCCAACGTAGGATTGACCACGATCAACATTGTGTTAACTACTCATTGGGATAATGAGCTACTGTTTCATGGGCCGTTTACTATTTAAGGGACCGTTAGCCCACAATATATAAAGTTGAAATTTACATTTTTGCACATTTTTTGACTTTTTGAAATTAAGAAAACTCTCTCAATTGAGCCTTAAAAGAACGACCAGGTATTTCGTTGAATATTTGATTTTTTTTGTTTTTCCTTGTTTGCAATGAGATTCAACACATACAATTTATTTATTTTTTGGAAAAAAATTGAAAAAAACAAAACAAATCCATAGGCTTCATAAGATACCTACGGTGTACAAACAATCAATGCACAAAACATGCATTGATTGCTTGTACATCATAGGTTTCTTATGAAGCCTATGGTTTTCGTAATTTTTTTTTGTTTCTCTCTCTCTCTCTCTCTCTCTCTCTCTATATATATATATATATATATATATATATATATATATATATATATATATATATATATATATATATATCTTTTAGATCGTATACAATAACATATAATTATGATGTGAATTTTTTTTATAAAAAACCCAAAAAAAAATATAAGAGAAACCATAGCTTCGCAAGAACCTACCATATACAAGCAATCAATGCACGTTTTGTGGATTGATTGCTTGTATAACATACGTTCTTATGAAACCTACAATTTGGGAAGCTGTAGACTTATTAGAGGATACCGTAGGTCATTTAGAAACCTATAGTGTCGTATGCTATTTTGAAAAAAAAAACTCTTATATACATATATCGAAACCGTTGGTATCAAGGTAAAACAGTAGGCGGTTTAAGATACCAAAGATTTCGGTGGCTATTTTGAGATAAGTAATTAGTTAAATACGCTAGTTTTGTCATATATATATATATATATATATATATATATATATATATATATATATATATATATATATATATATATATATATATATATATATATATATATATATATATATATATTCAAATGAGAACTCAAAAAGGTTAAGAACCATTTTTTTTAAATGTATTCATTTAATGTATTTTGGACAAATCCAACATCTATGTTGTATTAAGCAAACTTTTCTATTCCCTAGTTTACAGTCAGTTGCCACTTATCGTCGGACCACCATCACACCGTCACCGGACCACCGCCAGACCGTTACTTGGACTAACACCAAATTCAGTAACATTTTTTCTAGTCGTATTCATAGCTTAATAAAATAAATGTTATAGCTCCCATTTCTTTGGGAATATTTTTAATAAAAAAAAAATAGAATTATACCTTGACAAATTCAATTTTCTCTATTTTAACTTGTACATTTCTTTAAAAATGTGCATCGTTTATAAGACATCTTCACAGTTTAAAATATCATCTGTATAGTTTAATAAACATATTAGTCCATTAATATGCAGTTTAATATTTTCATGCATACATTCATTCGTATTTTAAAACAAAATTTATATAATATATACAACTTAATAAAATCCATTTTTTGTTTAATACATAAAATTCACAACATAATACAATCTATTATATACTAATTCACAAATTAAAACAAGTCAAATCCAAACTTTACCACTACAACCAACTACAACACACAACCACCAACTATATGTGTCACTATCGCAACCATACTTCCTACCAAATTATATATGCTTACAAAATCATGGATTCATAGCTTAAATATTATACTCACAGTTTATTAAACAAATTAATTTAGTAATTAATAGTTTAATGCAAAATAATTATAAAAACTAATATATATTCTTACATATTTATACAACATACATAAATTGGTCATATTTAACACCAAATTCATAAAACAATTTACAGTTTAATATATTTAATTCACAGTTTACTTTTAGAACACAAAATTCACAACTTAATATAATAAATTTACTATTTAAGACACAAAAATTATATATTCACATTCGTATTTTCAACTTAAAACTTAAATTTATACCTTCCGATCTATAGGCTAGTGTTTTTTTTTTCAAATTTTTTTTACACAAATATTCACAGTTTAAATTTTACATACTTTACTCAAAACTAGATAAAATCACATGTGTATAATGTTTATTTCATCTCATATTTCATAACTAACAAAAAATTCATAAAAAATGACAACTTAATACAGTCAAATCACAACTTAATACAATCAATTGACATCTTTATAAAGCCAATTCACATGTTAATATAATCAATTCACATGCTAATACAGTTAACTCACAGTATAATACAGTCAACTCACAACTTAATACAATCAATCACAGTTTAGAACACAAAATTCACAGCTTAATACAAAAAATTCATAATTTAACAAACCTACATTATATATTCACAATCATATTTTCAACTTAAGACTTACATTTCAAGAGTTTAATTGACAGTTTAATAAAACAGTTTAGGACTCTTATTCACAATATTCAAAGCTTAAAAACATACTTGATTTTGTTAAAGCATTTAATCAAACACCTTGTGTGCACCATACAAGTTCACAGTTTAATAGAGCATTTCAAGACTCCCATTCACAATTTAATAAATCAATTTAGGATTCTCATTTGTAGTATTTGTTAGTATAGTGTCTTTGTTTTCGTCCTTGAAAGGTGTCTGTAAAGAAAAAATTAGATGCAAACGATGTGGCTGAGGCTCGAGTTGGACTCAATTCCCTTAAATAGATTCGCCGTCTGTTCCCAGGGTACAACAACCTAAACAGTATTGTGTACTGCTGGATGTCACTACTTGCCTGAAAGAATCGGCCGAATCAGGAGTGCAGAGAAAGAAGAAGAAGAAGAGTAATTTCATTCGTGTGTCTGAATGAGAAGGCAAGCTCTTCTTTTATAGTTGAATCGTGAAACGGAAACAAATCACTAATTGATTGAGCGTTTAATGGAAATGAATGTCATTATTTACGCAATCAATGCATCCGTTACAGAATTCAAAAATAGGGACCAAAACTGTCAAGTTTAGCAAAAATGAGGGTAGTGCGCGCCCGAGTTTTCGAAGCTGCATTCGTGTCCGCAGGTCGCGCCCATGCACGAGTTCGGTGTTTTTGGTCTACGGAACCAAGATTTGCACCCCCCCTGCGTGCGGGTAGGAATTGTAGCATAACCATAGACACAAGCTTGTAAGCCTTCCATGCAATGAAGCTTATAAACCTTGTTGAGTTTGGTCTCTCTACCAATGTGAGACTCATTCCCACATTCCTCTCTTTTGCTAAACTTATTCTCAAATACCCATCTTTGAGTATCGATAACTCATTCACTTATACTCTTTTTGGACATATAATATATCGTTTCGAAGTCCTCATGAAGGAGAACACAAACCCACTTAGAATTCGTTATATATACAACATATGTATATATTTATATATGTCCAAAGTTAGTAAAAAATATAAATATTTTTACAAAATTTCCAACAGTATTCACGGTTTAAAAACATTAATTCACTCATTCATAGTTAGAACTTATTTTAACAATACTAAACATCAATTGAAACATTAAAACATCACAATTAATAACTTAAAAAAACTAAATTCACATTATTTGGAAAAAAACTATTATTATAACACACATTCTAAATTCAATTTACAACATAACAATCATAAAACATTACTTTGAATAACATTTTATGCAAATATTATAACAAATAATAAAAAAATTGATTCATAACTTAATAAAGTTAAAAACTAAAATTAACAAAAACAAATATAAATGAGAGATTAAAATATTAAATTCACATCTTAACAAAAGAAAAAACAATCAAAACTAAACTAACTTTTTATTATAAAGATCAAAGACAAAGCAATACTTTTAGAATAATCATGATATATTTTAAGACATATCACATTCGACCTCGGTAAGGTATGTAGAGCTTCGGTGTTACAGTGGCGCCAACCGGTATGGGTGGTGGTCAGAGACGAACAAGGTGGCTAGAGATGATCGGAGGTGAAACACATCTGAAAGGAGGAAATTGCAATGGATCTTTGCCGTTCGGTAGAACGTGGATCTTCGGTAAATCATGCCAAGCTGCTCACCGAAGCTAATACATCTAGCCTCACCGCTCATCGGAGCTTGTGGATGTACCCTTGCCTCTTGCCGACGCTCGTAGATCTACTTTCACCGCTCGTTAAAGCTTCTATGTCTGGCCTCGAATTTCGTTAGAAGTGGAGGATACCGACATAAATCACAGATCCCGTGCAGGAAGGACGACGCTAACGGTGGATTCGGTGGATGTGGAGTTGCAATAATAAATTCAGATGTCGGCGTTGGCACCGACTTGCTTTCCGACGAGCTGGTGGTGGGGCAGACATCAGCAGCAGCGACAACGATGGCATGAGGTTATCGGTTGTAGAAGGAGGGAGGGAAGAAAGAGGTTGATGTTTTTGAAAATTATGAGAGAACGAATCAAATCTAAAAGTAGATCTGATTATTATTTGTGAAACTAGACTAAGATTTCTTGTTATTTATAGTGATACCATTCTTTCTTTTACCAGATGGTTAACGAAAATGCTCTTTTAATATTTCCAAAGATAGATTTGAAAAACGACGAACATATTCTTAATTATAAGCTAAAAGATGGTTCTTAACATTTTTTTGTTTTCATTTTATCTTTTACCTATATATATATATATATATATATATATATATATATATATATATATCATAAAGGGTTCTTAACATTTTTTTGGTTTTCATTTTATCTTTTGTCTATATATATATATATATATATATATATATATATATATATATATATATATATATATATATATATATATACTAGCCGTTTACCCGCGCAAAGCGAAGGGTGCGGATCAACAAAATGATATAAAAAATTTGTTAAACAAAATGACGAACAAATATAGATTTCTTATACCTGGGCTAGGATTAAACGTAAGACATTTTTGGGCATATTCGATTTTAATAGAAAGAAAAACAAAGGAGGAGGTAGCGAGCATGAGAGAGAACCAATGTTTTGCGGTCAATGGCAAGACATTCATGATAGACGAATGCTAGATCAATGCGCCTCTTCCAGTTTATATGAAATGTTTTATAACGTGTACATCATATTAGACCGATTCAAATGGATATGAAGAACACTTGGTCAAACTTTGACCCATTTAAAATCTTATCATCATCTTATTTGACTTTTTCATTATTATTGACAGATTCAGTATTTAGCGATTCAATTGGATATGAGGAACACTTGGTCAAAGTTTGACCAATTCAAAATCTTATCATCATCATCTTATTTGACTTTTTCATAAATGTTGACCGGATAAGATTTAATATTTACCGATTCAATTGGATATGAGGAACACTTGGTCAAACTTTGACCCATTCAAAATCTTATCATCATCATCTTATTTAATTTTTTCATAAATGTTGACCGGATAAGATTTAGTATTTACCGATTCAATTGGATATGAGGAACACTTGTTCAAACTTTGACCCATTCAAAATCTTATCATCATCATCTTATTTGACTTTTTCATATTTAACCCATTCAATTTGAAGATAAGCTTAGAAGACCTATTCAAAATTTGTCTTTGACCGGATAAGATTTATTATTCTCCGATGCATAAAATTATTGTATATGATGTTTAAAAGCTTGTACCTCTTAAAATTCAGCAAAATCTTGTAAATGCTTTTTAAGGTGTATATATATATATATATATATATATATATATATATATATATATATATATATATAGTTAGGTTCAAATGTTTTCACTATCTATTGTGTGCCCGTATGATTGATTCTGGACCAATCATTTTAGTTATTTTAAGAAAGTAATTAATGCATATTAAATGCTGAAGATGTAATTAATACCTATTATATCTTCAACATGTAATATACATTAATTACTTTCTTAAAATAACTAAAATGATTGGTCCAGAATCAGACATACATGCATACAATATATATATATATATATATATATATATATATATATATATATATATATATATATATATATATATATATATATGATAATTATGTTACAAAAAACGACTCCCAACATGTCGTGACCAATTTAAATGTTCATAAATGCTTATAAATATTTCCACCAAATCGTAGTCTAACTTACTTAAATTTGAATCCTTTTGTTCCAATGACATCCTTTAGGTTGTTGTTTTAAGGAATAATTCTTATTTATTATATTATGCTTAGAGTTTATAAGAAAGTTCAAAGTAATTAAATTAACCTTGGTAAAAAGAAGTCGATAATTGTCGCTTAAATTGTATGATATTTTGATTTGTTGTTGAAATTTATCCTTTTTTTCTCTTGTTTAGTCGAAGTGTAGTTGTGAAGAATTTTTTTTGAAAAACAAATTTATGTATTGAGGGCATTATAACCACCTTCTGCCTTTCCAATATCATTGAGTTGTAATTACTTAATAGGTCTGAGTTAATCTACTAATATATCTTTTATCTCATTATTTTTTTTTTCAAACAACGATTCTTAAAAATCTACATTCCTTATATTATTAATAATTCGGTTAATCAGTGATACGACATTATTCGTTGAAAAGAAACTATTCATCCATTTATGCTTGTCCCGCGGCTGCATAAGAGAGGGTATCCTAATATTAGGTTGAACAAATGAAAGTACAACGCTATCATGAAGGATACATCGTTGTTTTTGATAAGAAAAAGTACAACTACATTGCTCTTACATGTTTGTACACCAAGAGTAGTTCCAGAAATATCCATATGGTTTCCATTTGGCATATCATCACACACACACACACACACACACACACATATATATATATATATATATATATATATATATATATATATATATATATATATATATATATATATATACACGCAAGTTCTTTTGAGAACAAAGAGATTTGTTAATCGGTTTATCATTTTTCAAAATCAAACCAGTAACATACTCCTAGACCAACAATTAAGACAAATACATGGTCCAAAAAAGGATTTGACGAACTTTTTTTTTTGGTTTTCTTGGAAATGTGGATTTATGCATAATTAGTAGTTATATAGATAGTAGATGTGTACAATTAGCAGTTATGTAGATTATTGATTGTGCTCGTCAACAGTCCATATAACTATTGATTGTGCATACATGCACATTCCCAAAATGAATAAAAAAAATTGGAAAATCTTTTTTTTAGGCTAGATATGGCTCATACGCACCATTTGGAGAAGGTTGTGATGAGTTTTATTGTTAGAATAACTATGTGCTTGCAAAATTTCACTTAACACTCAAGGGCACATGCAACTTAAATGATCTATGACATACACTTTGAATGCAACAAACTATGAACAAAAACAACTAACATGAACCCTAATTGAAAACATAGTATAATAAATAACACAAGAATTAGGGTTACATACATTTGATTTGTTGTAGTAAACAAATCACTTCAATCCTTCATTTAAAGAGCTTGGAAAGCTAGCACCAAAAGTATGATGTCTCTAATGGCTCACACCCAAACCCTAGAACTAGAAGACAATTGAGGAGAGAGGAAGAGAGGAAAATCCGTTCCTAAAGCTTATAGGAAGGGCACCAACGAAATTAAGTTCCCAATGACTCCTATTTATAGTTTAGGTAACTTAGGGACCAAACAAGATTTGAATGGATTTAATCTCAATCCAAATCTTTTCTTATATGCATCCAAGAGGCTTTTAAAAACCCCAAGGAGGCTCTCAAAACCTTCCTCTCTTGGACGATTCTAGAATTGTATCTTTTGTTCAACTATTAACCAATATCAATTCACCCATTGCACCTTTAATTAATTACAATTAATCCCAAATTAATTTCAGATTAATAATTAATTAATTCTAATTGATTTATTATTAATTTATCAACCATATAAATTAACAAATCAATTTACTTTAAAAAGTGATCACATATTAATTTATTAATCATATAATAGATTAATAAATCAACTATCTATTTCCAATTAATATATTAATCATATAATATATTAACAAATCATTTCCTCACAATTCCAATTAGTTTATTAATCATATATTAATCTAATAAATCATCATTCTCTCTATAAATGTCATTCTAATCAAGTTCTAGTTATGAGAAAAACGCAAATATGACTTTGCTTCTAATTACAAGAATATACCAATTTAGTTACTGGCTTAGACACCATAATCCAACAGTCTCCCACTTAGATAAGTTTGTAACTACAATTGCAAGTATATACATTAAACTAAACAGCAAAGAGTGCTTTCCAAAGCCACTTCCGAACTTTGATTCAAATAAAAAATGTTGGCCCTAAGATGAGTGATCATTTATTCCTTCATTCTATAAGATATTGTATGAACAAATTCAAGGATTAAATGATCTACCGTATGTTCATTTATTTGTTTCCCGAATTATATCAATTTAGACTACAAAATTGCATACATCAATTCAGTCCGGACCAGGCGCCTGGTTTTCATAGATCAACTCAAATCACCAAGGGCCCACATATATCTATTTTCCTTATTCAGGTAAAAGGAACTAATTACATTGACTATATAGTCATACAATTTACATATCAAATCACACATGGGATAACCCTTTATAAAACCCAGTTACGAGATGCATTTGAGCAAACCAATGCATGATTGACTTGTAAACTATGAGTTGTATATCTCTAATTTAAGATTAGAACATATTACCGTCTTAGAATGGTAACATCCCGAGATAAGATATGTATCGATGACCCTAACTTTATTGCATTTTTCAAAACTATCCCTTAATTGAGAAAAAGGTGGCAAAGGAGTACGCGGGGCGTACGCATGTGTACGCTCAACGTACTCATGTGTGTATCATGGGCGCGGAGGCCACCTAGTACGATGGGCATACTTGGCTTAGTGTGTAAACCCTAATAGTCTTGTGTGTCCCTATTTAAGGACCATGATGGCCTCATATCCAGCCACTATTTCTAGCCTCCAACTCCGCTCAAACCCTAAATCTCATTTCCATAACTTGTGTGAGTATTTGTGTCTTATTGAGTGTTCTTGTGAAGTTATTTTGTGAAGAAGGAACCTGGAAGGAAGGAGATTTAGTGTCCAAGCTCTTGGATCCGAGCTTTTCTGTGGTTGGTGCATCATCCAGAGGTATCAAGCTTGAAACTTTCTCATGGTTTTGAATAGTTCATGTTTTGGTCCATTTCTAGGGTTTGATGTCCCAAGCTTGAAGCTTTATGAGTTTGATGAACTTCGGAGCATAGCTTCTGTCCTTTTAGGTGTTTTTAGACGTTTGGGTTCATAAAAATGAGATCTTGGTTGTCAAGATCTCTCCATGCATGAGATATGTGTACCTTTGTGATTAAAGGATTAGAGTGTATGAGTTTTCGACTTGTCTAGCCTTGCTAACGCATAAAGTCACCAAATTTATGGAGTAATGGACCTTATTCAGCCCAAATCTGTAGTGTTAGCAATTGTCTTAACAGATTAAGACAAAAAGAGTGAAAAAAGGAAATCTGGGGAGTATGACGTGCATACTCTCAGCTACGCGTCACGTAGCGCTGAGCCAACCCGATGCATGCATGGCTGGTTGTACGCCCAACGTAGAGGGATGTACGCCCACCGTATGTGCTGGGTGTTGAATTTCTTTGACTTTTAGGGTTTAAGTCAAGATATGGACTTTTTAGGGGAAAATTGGTCTTTTATCCTCCTGAGATTTAGTAGAGGACTTGGTCTAACATTTTACGGGTTGTTCATGTCAATTATTAACTAGTGGTATATGTGACATATGTTAGGCGGAGACTAGACCGACAGTTCGGGTACATGATTTATTTACTTTACTTGCGAGGTGAGTCTTCTCACTATACTTACCTGTGTGGTAATTTATGTGTGACCGAGGGTCTTATTCATGTTATTGACCGGAGGGTCTTATTTGTTTATGTTGATTTATGTGTTATTATGCAATCTGTCTTTGTAACTTATACTGTGATATTATTATGTGCATGTGTTGAGCTATAACCGTAGGGTCCATACCGAGACGTGAGACCGGAGGGTCTTCACTAAGACACATGACTGGAGGTGCTTATCGAGATATAGTCATGGAGGCTTATTATTTGTGTATGTGGTATTTTGGGGAACTCATTAAGCTTCATGCTTAAAGTGTTTGTGTAAAATGTGTTTCAGGTACATCTCGGGATCACGGGAAGGCGCCAACATGATTGTACACACCAACTTGATGATTTGTGTTTTTGTGGATTCTGGGATATTTGACAAACAATTTATGATGTTTTGTGTTTGGGAAAATAACAAATTTGGCATGAGAAATGTTAAACTATGTTTTGTGTGAAACTTTTAAAATGAAAAAAAATTGTTTGAAAATTTAGAGTGTTACAAGTTGGTATCAGAGCCTTGGTTTGAGGGATTCAGATGTACCCTCGGGTATGTTTGGACTCAAACTGAGGATTTGAGGAATTTTTCAAAAAGAAATAATTTTCTAAATAAGAAAAGGATTTTAAGAGGAAATGAGACGAAGCAGTGTGTACAATCAGCCAAAGCACAAGCGGTGATTTCCTAAAATACCCTTACTTGCTTATATTATGAGATGAGTTACTCTTGAGGTATTAGAACTACATGCTAGATGGTAGGATAGTTATTTCATGGATTTTGAGCTAGAGTTGCGTGATTCATGATGCCTTAGCCTAGGAGGTCGTTTCTTGATCGACAATATTTTGCCAATTTCTCTGTGTATGTTGCACAGTTGTACATGGCATAAATCTTTAAGAGACAGATTAGAGTGGGAGAATAATCTAGGGGGTACCTAGATGTTCAGCTTGAGAAGTCTATTGAGAGAGTAGTAAGGTATCCATGAGGTATAGATTACTTGTGAATTAGGTTCCTAAGAGGAGGACCTGGGACAAATACGGGTTGGTGTGGAAGGTAGTGTTGGGCCCGTACTACTGAAAGCATTGGATACGTATGCCACTCAAGTAAGAATATTAGGGTACTAAGGAAAATGTAGGGGTGTGTAAATGTGTGTGTGTGTGCTTTAGCCTATTTCTGATGATTTATGTGTTTGTGTTCCAGAAAGAGACTATGCTGGTTACTCGATGTCTAGGCTCCAGCGACCCCGAGAGGTCGAGTGCCAATGATGCAAAGATCCGCAGGATCATTGCCGATGAGGTGGCCTTAGCTATCAGAGAGGCCATTCCAGAGATGTTCGGGTCTATTAAGACCACATTAATCAAGACTTTTGATGAGCTCTATGCGGCCGTCACTGAGGTTGCCGCAACCCTTGCAGCTGCGAAACCTCAGGGGGTGATTCGTTGATGTTCTAAGAGTTTAGCAACACGAAGCCACCATAGTTGGACGGGACCCAGGACCTGATAGCTACGATAACATGAATCTATGATGTTGAGGGATGTCTCTATACCTGTTCATGTCCTGAGAACCTGAAGGTTCGATTTGCGTTGAACCAGCTTCGCTTGGGAGCGAAGGACTGTTGGAAGTTTGTGACGACTGACTATTCTCCTACAGAGCATGCTGCAGTGACTTGGGAGAGGTTCACCCAACTATTTTGAGATGAGTTCGTTCCCTAGGTGGAGAGGGAACGATTGGCCCATGAGTTTTTGTCTCTTAAGCAGAAGATAGAGACGGTGACGAAGATTACGAGGATGTTTCATGAGAGGGCATTATTTTGCCCTGAGCACGTGTCTACGAAGCAGGCACGGGTGAGTCGGTACTTAAGCTTTCTGAGTAAGAATATTTGAGATTTCATGGCCAGCTCATCACATCGGACATTGGCGGAGCTGCAAACCAATACCAGGAGGAGGGAGATAGAGTTGCAGACCCGGACGAGAGAAGAGAGGTAGTCTCGGGAGAGAGACAGGAGTCCATTATAGTCGCAACATGTGGCTAAGCGGCCTAAGCCTACTGATTCTAGGGCTGGAGGCCAGAAGGGCCGCACTTGCGGCAAGTGCTGTAAGAGTCATGAGGGATCTTTCTGATCAGGGATCTATTTCAAATGCGGCAAGGAGAGGCACATGGCGAAGGATTTCCCCAAGAGAATTTCGGTTTGCTTTCAGTGCAACCAAATTGGCCACAAGGCTGAGTGTCCGTAGCTCACTAAGAGGTCGGCCCAGACCCCTGCCCCTGCTACTTTGCGTATTACCAAGGGACGACCAGTGGAGGCCGAGGCTCCGAGAGCTCGATGGAGAGCCTTCCAGCTGACCGCGGAGGTGGTCCACGCATCACCTGACGTTGTTGTTGGTATGTATTTCCTTATTAATGTTGTAATTATGACTCGTTTATGCTTATATTTTACTTCATATATATACTTTCCTTGTGAACTATGTGCATGCCTTGGTGCTGTTTGACTCGGGTGCGAGTCGATTCTATGTGTCTTTATCCTTTAGCCGTTGCTTTAGCATTAGGCGTGAGGTTTTGAGTCGACCATTGAGGGTTTCTATAACCACCGAGCATGCTGTTTCTGCTACCGATGTATTTTGGGATTGTGTTTTGGAGATTTTTGGTGTCGATTTTCCAATCGATCTAGTATCGATAGCAATGGGGGATGTCTGCGTTATAGTGGGCATGGATTGGTTGAGTCGATTTGGAGCAGTAATTTATTGCGATTGTTAGATGGTGACGATCAGAGACCCTAGTGGGGGAGTACTCACTATCTATGGTGAGGGAACTAGATCGGGATCAGGTTTCTGCTCTGCTTCCAGGCCGAGACAGAGTCTGCAATATGGATGCATGGGTTTCTTAGCTTATGTAGTGGATACTCCAGTTGCCAAGGATAGGCGTGCTTCTGTTTCTGAGGTTCCAGTAGTACGTGATTTCCCAAATGTTTTTCCTGAGGATTTTCCGGGTGTGCCTCCTGAGTGGTAGGTGGAGTTTCGAATTGATCTGATTTCGAGAGCGGCGCCTATTGCCAAGGCACCATATCGTCTTGCGCCACCCAAGATACAGGAGTTATCTTCGCAACTTCAAGATTTGTTGGGGAAGGGATATATTTGGCCGAGTAGTTCGCCGTGGGGAGCACCGATCCTTTTTGTCAAGAAGAAGGATGGTTCACACCAGATGTTCATCGACTACCGGGAGTTGAACAAGTTGACCGTTAAGAACCACTATCCATTTCTGAGGATCAGCGACTTATTTGATCAGTTGGTGGGGGCGTCTTGGTTTTCCAAGATTGATTTGAGATGTAGATATCATCAGATGAGGGTCCGCGAGGAGGATATTTAGAAGACGGCCTTTCAAACTTGTTATAGACATTATGAGTTTGTGGTGATGCCTTTCGGGCTCACCAACGTACCGGCAATGTTCATGGACCTCATGAACCAGATGTGTAGGCCCATGTTGGATGGGTCGGTGATCGTGTTCCTTGACGATATTTTGGTATACTCAAAATCTAGGGAACAGCACAAGGAACATCTTCGTGAGATTCTTGGAGTGTTGAGGAGGGAGAGGCTTTATGCCAAATTCTCTGAGTGTGATTTCTTGTTATGGGAGATCTTGTTCTTGGGACATATCGTTAATCAGAACGGAATTTTGGTCGACCCGGCCAAGATTGAGGTAGTTATGCAGTGGGAGGTACCGAGATCCCTATCCGGTATCAAAAGTTTTCTTAGCTTGGTAGGTTATTATTGGAGATTTATCATGGATTTCTCCAAGATTGTTGTCCCACTCACCAAATTTACCAGGAAGGGTGTTGTTTTTGCTTGGGGGCCTGAACAATAGGCATCATTCGAGACTCTTCGCCATAGGTTGTGCAAGGCTCCAGTGTTAGCCCTCCCGGAAGGAGTGGATGACTTCGTAGTCTAGTGATGCATCTATAGCGGGATTGGGTGTTGTGTTGATGCAGAGGGGGCACATGATATCATATACATCGAGGCAACTGAAGCCTCATAAAACGAGATATCCCATCCATGATTTGGAGCTGGGGGCGGTGGTATTCACCTGTAAGATTTGGCGCCACTATCTCTATGGTGTCCGATGTACCATATACACGTACCATAAGAGCCTGAGGTACCTTATGGATCAGCCCAACTTGAATATGAGACAAATGAGACGGTTGGATGTAGTGAAGGACTACGATTGTGAGATCTTGTATCATCTAGGCAAAGCTAATGTGGTAGCTGATGCCCTGAGTCGTAGAGCAGCGAGTGCTCCGATTTGAGATGTATGTATGCGGATGACGGTGATGACTCCAATCTTAGATGCCACCCGATAGGTCCAAGTGGTTGCTATGAGACCTAAGAACCGCAAGAGTGAGTGGGTGATCAGGCAGATTTTAGAGTTTGAGACGGATAGGCGAGGACTTATGACCTTTCATGGGCAGATATGGGTGCCATATACGGGTGGAGCCTGACGGATTTTGATGGAGGAGGCCCATAAGTCGAGGTTTTTAATCCATTCTGGGTCCACTAAGATGTATTTGGATTTGAAAAATGATTATTGGTGGCCCTGTATGAAGAGAGATATGGCATGGGTTGTTGAGAGATGTTTGACATGTCGCAAGGTCAAGGTAGAGCACCAGTGTCCTCATGGCCAGTTGCAGCCTCTGGAGATTCCCCTATGGAAGTGGGAACAAATCTCCATGGATTTTATTACAAAATTGCCAAGGAGTGTGAGGGGTGTCGATATGATTTGGGTGATTATATACCGATTGACAAAGAGTGCTCACTTCCTGGCTATAAGTGAGAAATCTTTTGCAGAGAAACTGGCTGAGGTCTACGTTCGAGAGGTGGTGGCTCGACATGGGGTGCCGACATCAATAGTGTCAGATCGTGATGTGCGTTTTACTTCCAGGTTGTGGAAGAAATTTCATGAGGAGTTGGGTACCCAACTACATTTTATCACCACATACCATCCACACATAGACAGGCAAAGTGAGCGAACGATTCAAATGTTCAAGGATATGCTACGCGCTTGTGTTATGGACTTTGATGGGAGTTGGTATTCCTATCTTCCCTAGGCTGAGTTTTCATACAACAACAACCATCACTCCAGCATTGGGATACATCCCTTTGAGCTTTTATATAGGAGGAGATATCGGACTCCAATCTGTTGGGGGGAGGTCAGACAAAGAGTGATAGGGAGCACCAAGATAGTACTCAAGATGATAGAGAAAATCCAGCAGGTTAAACAAAGGTTGCTGACGGCCCAGAGTCGTCAGAAGAGTTACGCAGATCGAAGGCATTCCGAGCTAGAGTTCCAGGTCGGCAACTTTGTTCTCCTAAAGTTATCCCCATGGAAAGGGGTGATCCAATTAAGTAAGCAGGGCAAGTTGGGCCCTAGATCCATTGGTCCTTTCAGGGTGAATGTGATGGATTTTGAGCATCCTAACACTCCTATGGTGTACATGCAAGCCTAGAAACCTTGGATCTATGTTTGACTAAGATACATGCAAATAATTATTTTTTCCAAGGTTCTTATCCTAACTAGCATGGCATGGGGAACTTGAATCAAATAAAGCTAGTAGAATTACTTACCTTGTAGTTGTAGTTGATTGCTTGGAGTTTGAGAGCCTAGCACCAATAGTGTGGATGCCTCAAATGGAAGTCACAAATCACCACAAACTTGGAAACTTGAGAGAATAGTCACAACCTTTCTTGAAATCGGCCCTCTTAGTATACTCACCACAACTAGTGTGATTTTAAGAACTAAAGCCTCCTTTATATAGTGTGGTGGATTAGGGTTACATCCATGTAAAACCCTAATACCCATGTCTTTTCATTTCCATGAGATCCATGGGTTAAAGCTCCATGGAGTATCCATGGACTTTCCATGCAAGCCTACCCCATTCCAAATAAGCATTATCCCACACTATATAAATACAAGAGCCATATTTAATTAGTCATACTTTTGATCTCTAAATTAATTCTAGATTAATTATAGATCAACACTAATTAAATAATATGATTTTATATTAATATATTAGAACTTATAATATATTAATAAATCATAACTTATACTATTCTCAAAAGATTATCCGTAAATTGTTCAGGTGAAGTGCAACCCAAATGGACCATGTCGGGTCGGGTCAAGTACATACCAAATATAGTTATGGACTTAGACACTATATTCAACAATCTCCTACTTGGATAAGTCTAATAACTATAGTTGCAACTATAACTTCAGGAACCGATCAGCAATCGTAGCTCTTAAAACTCTGTTGAATTATGAAGCATGATTTTAGATAAGTGATCATATAATCCTCTGTTCTGGATATCAGCCGTACAAATACATGGAACATGGTTTTGCTTATTGTCCAGCATTTGTTTCCCGATTTCCAATTTGTTTGACATAGAACTTAACTGAACACATCAATTTAGTTCTAACCGGGCCCGGTACATAGGCCAAAACAAAATCATCGAGGGTCCCAAATATCGCTTCTAATCCTAGAAGGAGTAGATAAACTTCGACTCATATGTTTGCTCTACTACTTGTTAAATTACACACAAAGGCACGTTTTATAACATCGAGTTACCAATACGTTTTCGTGCAATCATTGCATAACCAACTAATAGGCAACAAATCATATCTCTAGGTTTGAAGACTTATATGATATTACCGTCTCACGATCACTCGAGATAAATTCCATGAAGTGATATGAGTGAGTGTGGGTTGAATCCAATACTCAGAGCTTATGAGCACTCATGAGTGTTGTAGCCCAGCTTTGTCTAACATCTTAGACCTCTACAAGCCAACCCATGACAGTCCTGATTCATATCTACTTCCAACATATGACCGATTATGGAGAGTTTGAATAATATGATATAAACCATAACATAATTATTCTGGAAGTCAAAACATGCAAAAAGAAATAATAGTAAACGATTGACAAGAGATAGCAACACTTTACTCACAAATAACAGCTTTTATTTATCATCAAATGTCAATTACATTTTACAAATTTCAAGATTATCTAACTACTAAAACTAATATCATCCTTCATCCCTATGCTCCGAGCATGCTGGAGATGCTTAACCCGAGTAAATCCCTTCGTGAGGGGATCTGCTGGGTTCTCATCCGATGATACCCTCTTTGCCACGAGGATTCCTTCTTCTATTCGATGTCAGATGAAGTTATATTTTCTGTCAATGTGTCTGGATCTCCCATGATCTCTTGGTTCCTTGGCTAAGGCAACCGCACTATTGCTGTCACAAAAAATCTCCAATGGCTCCTTTATAGCCGGTACAACTCCAAGGTCTCCGATGAAGTTCTTTAGCCATATAGCCTCCTTTGCTGCCTTGCTTGCTGCTATATACTCTGATTCACAAGTGGAATCCGCCACTGTATCTTGCTTGGAACTTTTCCAAGTAATTGCCCCTCTGTTTAGGGTACAGACCCAACCCGACTGAGAGCGGAAATTATCCCTGTCAGTCTGAAAGCTAGCATCACTATACCCTGCAACTCTCAAGTCATCACTCCCACCAAGGGTAAGGACCCAGTCCTTAGTCCTTCGTAGTTACTTGAGAATATTCTTTACCGTTGTCCAGTGAGCCTTGCCAGGCTGACCATGCTCAAAGCAAAGGCAACATCAGGACGAGTACAAGTCATAGCATACATGATTGAGCCTACAACAAAAGCATATGGTACTCGACTCATCTAAGCTATCTCAGCCTTTGTACTCGGACTCAGAGTTTTACTTAGCCTGGCATTACACTGGATAGGTAACTCACCTTTCTTGGAATTGTGCATGTTGAACCTTTTCAACACTTTGTCCACATAGGTGCTTTGACTAAGTACAATTAGTCTTTTACTCTTGTTTCTGAAAATCCTTATTCCTAGGATATAGGTAGCTTCTCCAAGGTCCTTCATAGCGAAACACTTCCCAAGCCAGGACTTTACATCCTGCAAGGTTGGGATGTCATTTCCTATGAGTAGTATGTCATCCACATACAGTACCAAAATGCTAACTATACTCCTACTAGCCTTGACATATACACACGATTCATCTTCACTACTCGAAAAGCCAAACTCTTTGACTTTCTCATCAAAGCAAAGATTCCATTTGCGTGGTGCTTGATTCAATCCATAGATGGATTTCTCAAGCTTACACACTCTATTAGGGTACTCTGTGCTAACAAAACCCTCTGGCTGAACCATGTAAACATATTCAGCCAACTTTCCATTAAGGAAAGCGGTTTTGACATCCATTTGCCATATTTCATAGTCATGAAATGCAGCAATGGCTAACAGAACCCTAATAGACTTAATCTTGGCCACTGGTGAAAAGATCTCATCATAATCAACTCCCGGAGTTTAAGAATAACCCTTTGCAACCATTCATGCCTTGTAAGTGTGTACATTACCATCCATGTCGGTCTTCTTCTTGAAGATCCATTTGCACCCAACTGTCTTACGATCAAGTACATTGTCAACCAAGTTCCAAACTTGATTGTCATACATGGACTGTATCTCGCTATCCATAGCCTCTTTCCATTGAGCAGCCTTAGGGCCTACCATGGCTTCCGTGTAGCTGTTAGGCTCATCCAGATTTACTAGTGTGTTATCACTGATAAGTGTCTCACCTTCTACAGTAATATGAAAACCATAATAATGCTCAGGTGCATACTTAACTCTGGTGGAACGCCTCAGAGGTATAGATTCTTCAGTCGGCTGAACAGGAGTTTCCTCCTCAGGTTGAAGGCTAGAGGTTGAGGTTCCTTCACCACTTGACTCTTGAATTTCCTCAAGGTCAATTTGCCTCCCACTGTCTCCTTGGCTTATGAATTCTCTCTCTCAAAAGAATCCTCTTCTTGCTACAAAGACCACATTATCACTGGGTCTGTAGAAGATGTAACCAAAAGATTTCTGTGGGTAGCCGACGAAAATACACCTCTCGCTTTGGGGTTCAAGCTTATTGTCAGTCTCGCATCTCACGAAAGCCTCGCAACCCCAAATCTTGATGTGGTCTAGATTAGGAACTTTTCCAGTCCACATCTCGTGAGGTGTTTTTGCAACCTTCTTTGTAGGGACTAGATTAAGGATATGGGCGGCAGTCTCTAAGGCATACCCCTAAAATGAGATTGGTAGCGAAGCTCGACTCATCATGGAACGAACCATGTCTAACAAGGTCCGATTGCGCCTCTTAGCTACATCATTCAACTGAGGGGTCCTAGGAGGTGTCAATTGTGAGATAATCCCACATTCCATGAGATAGTCGAGGAACTCTGAACTAAGATACTCACCACCTCGATCAAATCGAAGCATCTTAATGTTCCTGCCCAACTGATTCTCCACTTCTTGCTTAAACTCTTTGAACTTTTTAAAGGTTTCTGACTCATGCTTGATTAAGTAGACATATCCATATCTACTAAAATCATCAGTAAAAGTCACATAGAAGAGATTAGCATCTCTTGTGGCGGTTGTTAAGGGTCCACACACATTTGTGTGTATGAGGTCCAACAAACCTTCACCCCTAGTACAAGTGCCAGTAAAAGGTGACTTTGTCATTTTACCAAGCAAACAAGATTCACAACTATCATCCGACTTTAGGTCAAATGACTCCAAAACTCCATCCTTTTGGAGTTGGCCTATGCGTTTCTTGCTTATGTTGGATTAGTGTCTAAGTCCATAACTATTTTAGTATGTACTTGACCCGATGGTGCATGGTCCTTTTGGGTTGCCTTCACCAAAGCAACTTGATAGGATGAATTATGGAGAGAAAGGATTAATTATAATTTATTAATATATTATGAGAATAATATATTAAAGGAGAAATCATATTGTTTAATTAATATTAGTCAAGAATTAATTGATATTTAATTTTGTGGCTAAAAGAGATTAATTAAACTTAAGGCACTGGAACTGTAATTATAAGATAATTGCATTTGGGCTATGGATTACCTTGGAATAATAGGTTGGACGAATTCTATGGGGAAACCGATTAGAAATCGTCCAAGGGATATTCTAAAAGGGTCCTTGGGTTGCTTAGGGCTTAAACAGTCAGATTAGGGTTTCCTAGTTGAAAACCCTAATAGCATACATATATATATAGTACCCTTAAGCCTAAAAAACGTGGATAAGAGTTCCTCTAGGGTTTCCACATGTTTTGGGCAGCCTCCTCTCTCCTTATTCTTCATCCTCTTGCTCTTTGTGTTTGTGAGCCATTAAAGGAGTGACACTTGTGACTCTAATCTTTCTAAATTCATTACAAGGAGGATTTGAGATTTTTAATGCTACATAACAATCAAGGTAAGATCTAAAAAACCCTTTCAGATGTTAATATGATTAATTGTATGCTAGAACTAGGGTTTAAAGTCTTGGATGAATTGCATGTACAATAGAGAAACCTAGATCCAAGCATTTGGTTGCATGAGCACATAGGATGTTCTTATGGCTAAACCCCATCAACTTACATGTCCAAGACGACAATGCCATAAAGATGCTTTATCTAAGCTAGTGAAAGAGTCAATACACAATACATTATTTCCTAGGTTATCTACAACATATACAATTTCATACACACCATCACAAGGTAATGCTTAAAATAAAGAATATTATTAAAGAAAGCATCAATACCACCATTATTCTTATCAAAATAAAAGATAAAACCTTGTTTATATATTGCATGAAAGGAAATAACATTCTTGCCATTTCTGGCGAATAATAACATTTATTCAAATCAAATGTAAACCCACTATTTAGCAATAAGGAATAAACTCCTATCTTGGTGACTGGTGAAGCTTTCCTATTTCCCATGATCAAGTTTATCTTTCCCTGCTCCATATTCTCACTTCTGCTTAGTCCCTGCAAATCACAACATATGTGAATACCACAACTTCTATCAAGGACCCAAGACTTAGAATGAGGTGAGTTATTAGACAATATAGTGTATATACCTTCATGGTTGGGTTTTACTTTCCCATCCTTCAAATCTTGCTGGTACTTTGGGCAGTTTTGCTTCCAGTGCGACTTTTGATGGAAATAGAAGCAGTAAGCCTCATTAGGGTTAGCAGAAGGAGTGATAAAAACCTTTCTTGGTTTTGCTTGAAGAGGAGCCTTCAAGGGTCTTACCCTTGGTACCCTTAGAAGGGTTCTTTCTCTTCTTCCCTTTTCCATGCCCGATTGCCAAGACATTGGCCACAGTTGGAGTAGGAGTAGGAGTGGTAACAACCGACTTACCCTTTAGACCACTTTCAACGGTCTTCAAGAGTCCTTGAAGTTTGTTGAGGGTGACTTCTTCCTTGTTCATGTGATATGTCATGCGGAATTGATCATAACATGATGGTAAGGAATGCAAAATGATCTCTATTGCTAACTCCTCGGGGAAGTTCACATTCAGCTTCATTAGACGGTCCACATACCTTCGCATTTTCTGCATGTGGCCTGTGATGGGTTCACCATCCTTCATTCGGGTTGTTATCAAGGAGGAGATTATTTCATATCGCTCTTGACGAGTACTTTGATGGTAGCGGTCCATCAAGTCGTGGTGCATCTCAAAAGGATAGTAGTCCTCATAGGACTTTTGGAGCTTGGCTGTCATGGTGGCCATCATGATGCATGCCACTTTTGTAGCATCTCTTATATGTACCTCATATTCAGCAAGCACTTCAGGAGTAGCAGTTTGCTCGGGTACCTTCAGATCCTTGTCGAGAACATATTCTTTGTTCTCATACCGAGTGACCATCCTGATGTTTCTGATCCAATCTGTAAAGTTGAATCCATCAAAGATGACTCTCCCATAAAGATTCATGAGAGAGAAGGAGCCAGTAGGGTTTGAGCCAGAAGCATTTTTATTGGAAGACATCCGAAAAGAAGAAAGGATGGATTAGATTAGATATAGAGATAGTCCTTAATAAAACACCCAAATCTAATATTAAGGCTAGGACCCAACACAATATTTTATAACTTAGAAGAGGGATGCCGTAATCTAAGCTATAAGATATTTGAAGGTAGGTGAATGACGATTCACTAATTTCCACCATGAAAAACGAAATATTTAATTAGGTTTTAATTGGTTTAGAAACTCCTAGATTCTTTGAGATTCATTAAACTTTTTCAATGGCATGTTTCAATCTCGAGTGTGCCATTCAAGTTTTGTGACTGAGATGTCGAGGATCACAGAACAAGGTGTGAAGTAACCATGCAAATTACTTGGTACCCTTAATGTATTACCCCTCAATCGATGTGCCGGTTAACCACACACGCTTCATCGATACTATGATAAACATTAAGTCACCCATTGCCTAACTTGATAAGTCCAGGTTAGTGTGTCGGTTAACCACACATGCTCCACTAACGACTTAATTAAAGTGTAATTTCATGGATTAGCACCTTATTCACATTTTCCTAAAGTAACTAAGATTGGGAATTTAATAAGGTTTAGTCACTTTAGTATATTCATCATACTTAAATGAGAATTATAGTAATTGTCCTACCTTTTTGGCTAATGACCCTCCATCGATCCAGGAAGCGGTGGGTGAGAATGGACACCCATTAAGTTGCCATTTTATAGGCAACAACCTTATACCCCCCTTATAGACCGGCTTCGTGAATGAGGCCTACTAATGGTTAGATGACTTTATTCTTATATATATATATATATATATATATATATATATATATATATATATATATATTATTAACTTATAATTTTATAAAGTATAAGGGTTGAATTTTAATAATTAAAACTCTAAGGGTTGGAACTAAAGTTTTAATATGACTTTACGTGTTCCAAAACTTGAGGGAAAGTTTTGTAAACTTTCAAAACTTTACATTTCTCATAACTTATGAGTTAATTGAGTATTAAAATGAAGACTCTTCATTTTTATAACTCATGTGTTCGTATAATCGTTTTTAATTAAGTGTGACATTTGGTTTTCCATAACTTGAGGACAAGTTATGGACTCCGTTAAAACACTTAATGATCAAGAATTAAACTACCAAGGAGGTTACAAACAATTCCTATGATCATCTAATCTCATAAGTTCAAGAACATGATTATCAATAATTTCAAGAATCATAAATAACTTATATAAAACTTGTAATTTTTTATAATAGCCATTGTAAATGGATTAGCATAAACATTACACCATCTAAAACTAGTTTTATAACACCAAAAACAGTTTAGGGTAATGTTTCTAGTCCATTTCCAGCAGCAAAACTCGAAAAGCTGGACACTGCAGCCCCTACTTATCGAGTGCATGAATAGACTTGATGAGTAGCATGCATTTCTTCATGGACTCGTCGAGTCCCCTCATGGACTTGGTGAGCTCATACGTGCAGTGAACAAAAAATTCGATTTTCAAGCTATTTGCATCAAGTATCAAGTAAATAAACCTGGATCTGATACCACTGATGGGTTTTGAGCATTCTAACACTCCTATGGTGTACATGCAAGCCTAGAAACCTTGGATCTATGTTTGACTAAGATACATGCAAATAATTATTTTTTCCATGGTTCTTATCCTAACTAGCATGGCATGGGGAACTTGAATCAAATAAAGCTAGTAGAATTACTTACCTTGTAGTTGTAGTTGATTGCTTGGAGTTTGAGAGCCTAGCACCAATAGTGTGGATGCCTCAAATGGAAGTCACAAATCACCACAAACTTGGAAACTTGAGAGAATAGTCACAACCTTTCTTGAAATCGGCCCTCTTAGTATACTCACCACAACTAGTGTGATTTCAAGAAGTAAAGCCTCCTTTATATAGTGTGGTGGATTAGGGTTACATCCATGTAAACCCTAATACCCATGTCTTTTCATTTCCATGAGATCTATGGGTTAAAGCTCCATGGAGTATCTATGGACTTTCCATGCAAGCCTAGCCCATTCCAAATAAGCATTAACCCACACTATATAAATACAAGAGCCCATATTTAATTAGTCATACTTTTGATCTCTAAATTAATTCTAGATTAATTATAGATCAACACTAATTAAACAATATGATTTTATATTAATATATTAGAACTTATAATATATTAATAAATCATAACTTATACTATTCTCAAAAGATTATCCGTAAATTGTTCGGGTGAAGTGCAACCCAAATGGACCATGCCGGGTCGGGTCAAGTACATACCAAATATAGTTATGGACTTAGACACTATATCCAACCGAATGCCCGGGTGGGTGAGGTAGCTTATCAGTTAGAGTTGCCTGAGGAGTTGAGCTAAATTCATAACACATTCCATGTATCCTAGCTGAGGAAGTGTATAACCGACGAGACAACAGTGGTTCCTTTAGAGAACATTCACGTCGTTAATCGCCTAAACTATATTGAGAAGCCGGTAGCGATATTCGATATGAAAGTAAAGACCTTGAGGAACAAGGAGGTGCACCTGGTTAAATTTTAGTGGCAGCATCTTAGAGGTTCAAAGTGGACTTGGGAGCCGGAGTTCGAGATACGCGAGCAGTACCCAAAGTTGTTTCCAAAGGATGACTTCGAGGGAGAAGTCTGATCCTAGTGGGGGAGAATTGTAACATCCCGAGATAAGTTATGTATCGATGACCCTAACTTTATTGCATTTGTCAAAACTAGCCCTTAATTGAGAAAAAGGTGGCAAATGAGTACGTGGGACGTATGCATGTGTACACTCAACGTACTCATGTGCGTATCATGGACGCAGAGGCCACCTAGTATGCTGGGCATACTAGGATCAGAGTGTAAACCCGTGTTGTCTTGTGTGTCCCTATTTAAGTAATATGATGGCCTTATTTCCAGCCACCATTTCCAGCCTCCAACTCCCCTCAAACCCTAAATCCCGTTTCCATAGCTTGTGTGAGCATTTGTGGCTTATTGAGTGTTCTTGTGAAGTTCGTTTGTGAAGAAGGAACCTTGAAGAAAGGAGATTTGGTGTCCAAGCTCTTGGATATGATTTTTTCTGTGGTTGGTGTAGTTGGATAAGGTGTCTAAGTCGGTAACTATATTTGGTATGTACTTGTGTCACACCCCCGAACCAGACGGCGGAAACGTCCGGGGGCTGTCGTGACTCAATTGCATACCATAACATTGAATATATATGAAACATAACAACATTCGTCACCATTCATTACATAGTACAACCAGTAGTGTTTACATGTCATACATTGTTTAAAACATTACATTCCCAAAAATTAATTTGTTCCATTCATTCAAAAATAAACTGCAACCGTCACTGAATATGATTTCCCTTGATTCACTGGTTCCCTGAGAATACAAGTATTTTGAAAAACGTCAACATATGAAATGTTGGTGAGTTCATAAGTAGTGTTTGAAATCGAATGTTTGTATTGTTTGAAAATCCACCAGAAAATCCGATATTTTCTGAAAAGAAAAGCTTTTGAAAACGTTTGTGAAGATCCATAGGTATGCTTGTTTGTTTCTATACTTGTAAAAAAAAATGTTCATTTGAGATGTATGTCTTTCAAATCTGTATGTATTGAAAACCCTAGGGAAACCCGATGTTTCCCTAGTTCCTTTGGAATCCATTAAGTTGCGTTGAAACCATTACGAAGATAGCAGTGTCAGTCCCAGGCGACGTTGGAAGGTTCTCGAGCAGGATTATTTACTACAAGCCCGCGTTACGCAAACGCCCAGTTTGTAGATATACTAACGATTCCCGAAGGCGTCGTCAGTACTAATCGCGTTATCCAATCGCCCGGACAAGGTGTAGTCCCACATCCGAAGAGAAAGAGGTCACGAAGACCCCGGTGACTCCATTAACCGGTTGGGGAAAATATGCGTGCGAGGGGTCCCCGACCCGCCTCGTAAAATATGCAGACTCTTCTAGCAATACCAAGGACCCTTGGGGACCAGTGGTACAAGCCATTGAAAGTCACTCCACGTTGTGCCAAGTCGGTGAAACTCAGCACTTCGTAGAAAATATGTGTCTTCGGGCCTTAAGATCAGGTCATTGGGCTAGCTAGGCCCAACAAGCAAGATTTTACACTTTTGGGGCCCGAAGATGGTGCGTAGACGTCTGTGCACACTCGTATGTATATGTATTACCAAACGTTATTTGTATGATTCGTAGTGTCGAAGAGTTAGTAGTTGTAGATTTCCATTGGCTCGAGACCGAGCCAATTCGTTTAACAACGACTTTTGGTATTGTAATGAGTTGTATTTCGTTGATAGTCGAGGTGTCATTATTTGATCAAATTGTACATATTGAATTAGCCTTGAAATATTTCTGTTTTCAGCCCCTCATTATTTGTAAAATTTACATTTTCAACCCTTTTATTGTAATATTTCCCGGTTTGGTCCTTAAACTATTTTTCTTGACATTTTAACACCAAAAATTATTGAAATTAATATTTTCCAGCATATTTTTCATAGAAAACAGTTTAAGTCCCTGAAAATGCAGTTTTTCTCGGTTTTAGCCCTTCTTTTCGCAATTTTGACAATTTTGGCCCAAATTGGAAAATTTTTGCAACTTTGGTCCTTTTTAAATTTAAAAAGCATTTTAAACCTTTGAAAAGGATTTGGGACACTTATAGTCCACTGTTTTACAGAAATTCATAGTTTTGGCCCTTCAAAACAGAAAAATTCGCATAATGGGCCTCCTTGGGCCGAAATTTTCATTTTTAGCCCAATAAGCTTGAAATTTATGTTTTTAATCCTCTAATTGAATATAATTCCAGAAATAGTTTTATGGAAACTGTTTTGGCACATTTCATCCATCAGAATCTGTGAAATGTCAATTTGGGCCCTTAATTTTGTATTTTTCACATTTTTGGCCCAAAATGTGTGTTTTTAGCTTAAAGAAAATTGTTGCTAACCACTTAGCTATTTTTCTTGTATCACTTTATATGTAGAAATATATTTGAAGCTAAAATCATAAAACATAAGTTATATCTCGGTTTTGAGGGGTTTAATGGCTAGATCCAACATTAAAACACATATAAGCATACATATAAGCATGGAAATCATACAAGGCATACAAACACATATAGATCTACACTTTCACTTGTATTCCCCCCCCCCCCACAAAACTCATAAAAACAGAAAATAGGGGTATGAATCTCACCTTGGGTGTAGTTTCGGTTTTTGGAAGAAAAGATGGAAGAAAAATGAAGTGTTTTTGGCCTTGGCTCCCTTTGATGAAGATCTTGAGTTTTGAGATGGTTCTAGGGTGTAAGATCACGATTTTTGCATAGGTTAGGAAAGGATTTTGATAACAAAAGAATTTAAACCATAGATCTATGCATGATCTTACCTTAGATGAAGAATTTTGTGGAAGAACCTTCTTGAATGCTTCCAAATTTTCGAGATTTTGGATGGAGGGGAAGAGATGTTCTTGAGTGATCTAGAGAGTGTTTGAGAGATTTTTGGTGGGTGTAAGTGTGTATGGCCGAGAGTGAGAGAGGAGAGAAGGGAGAAGTGATTTTGAAGTGATGTGCATGGAGGAATGGGAAATATTGCATGGATATCCTTTGGATATTAATGAGGTGGCATGCATTAAGTCAACTCTCCCTTATCTTCTTGGGTTTGGGCCTTTGGGCCGAGAATGTGAAGGAAAATTTTTTTTTTGGGCCTTTTGGCCCTTAAGCCCAATATTTGAGTTAGTTAGAGTGTGTTTTATGCTTAAGAGAATGTAGTAGGATTTTTATGTTTTTCTTGAACTAGTTTTAGGTTATTCATGTATCAAGGCTCTTAATCCATTTCATTCTAGGCCCAACATGACCTAAAATGTTAAAATAAATAAATGTGGGTCCAATTAGAGTCCAATTAGGGTTCTAAGCCCATGATAGTCTAATTGGAAGCTTATTGGCCCATTTGGATCCAATAAGGAAGTTCTAGCCTAAATTAGACTTAACAAGAACTTCTAGGGTCTCCAATTGTTTGATGACTATTTGTAGTCCTAGCATGTTGTATTTGATTGAAGTTTTTGATTCACATTAACTTGAATGTATAGATTACATGGCTCAAAATTTACAGTTGTGACATCATCCCCCCGTTAGAGGGAATTTCGTCCCGAAATTCTGTTTGAAAGCTAGATTTGAGAATTGCTAGAATAGGTGAGGGTACTTCTGCTTCATTTGATCTTCGCGTTCCCACGTGAATTCTGGCCCACGCTTTGCGTTCCACCGTACCTTCACGATCGGGATGCGACTTTGTTTAGTACGCTTCACCTCCCTGTCCATGATTTCGATTGGTTCTTCGACGAACAGGAGATTCTCATTGATTTCGATTTCGTCAAGAGGAATGACGAGAGTTTCATCTGATAGGCACTTTTTCAGATTAGAAACATGAAACACGGGGTGTACACCGTTTAGCTCCGTGGGTAGTTGTAGTCTGTAGGCTACCGGACCTATTCGGGCGACGATTTCGAAAGGTCCAATGTACCGTGGGTTTAGCTTTCCTCGTTTTCCGAAACGTATAACTCCCTTCCAGGGTGAGACCTTCAACAATACTCGATCACCGACCTGGAATTCTAAGGGCTTTCGCCGTTTATCAGCGTAGCTCTTTTGCCGGTCACGCGATGCCTGTAATCGAGCTTTGATCTGGACAATCTTTTCTGTGGTCTCGCGAATGATTTCCGGTCCTGTCATTGCCCTATCCGACGTATGTGTTCTTGCTAGCTGGGTGTCACCTACTTCAGCCCAACATAACGGTGATCTACATTTACGCCCGTACAGTGCTTCGAAAGGGGCCACCTTAATGCTCGAATGATAACTATTGTTATATGAAAACTCGATCAACGGTAGGTGGGTATCCCAAGACTTTCCGAAGTCTATCACGCATGCACGAAGCATGTCTTCAAGCGTCTGAATGGTTCGTTCGCTTTGACCGTCCGTTTGTGGGTGATACGCGGTGCTCATATCAAGATGAGTTCCCATGGCCTTGTGGAGCGACTGCCAAAAGCGTGACGTGAACCTACTGTCCCTATCTGAGATGATAGATTTTGGCACTCCATGAAGTCTTACAATCTCTCGTAGGTACAAACGCGTCAGCCTCTCCATCTTGTAGGACTCTTTGATTGGCAGGAAGTGGGCAGATTTCGTCAGTCGGTCGATTATTACCCATATGGTGTCCAATCCGTCCGACGTCTTGGGTAGCTTGGTCACGAAGTCCATAGAAATCCCCTCCCATTTCCACTCAGGGATTGCCGGTTGTTGCAACAATCCGGAAGGTTTCTGGTACTCCACTTTCACTTTGGCACACGTAAGGCACTTACTAACATAAGTCGCGATTTCCGCCTTCATGTTAGGCCACCAATAGTGCTGCTTAATGTCCAAATACATCTTGTCCGAACCAGGATGAATGGAGTATCGTGTCTTGTGGGCTTCCTTCATAACGGTCTCTCTGAATCCTCCGATTTTTGGAACCCAAATACGGTTCATGAAGTAGTATACCCCATTCTCTTTGACTTCCAGGTTCTTCTCCATTCCGCGCAATGCCTCGCTAGTTCTATTTTCCGCTTTCATAGCCTCTGCCTGGACTGATGCAATTTGAGTGGTCAGATGAGACTGAATGGTTATCGAGTGCGTTTTCGTACGGCGATTTGTGTATTCCTTCCGACTTAATGCGTCAGCTACCACGTTGGCCTTGCCTGGATGGTACTTGATCTCGCATTCGTAGTCGTTTAACAACTCCACCCATCTTCGTTGTCTCATGTTCAGCTCCTTCTGATTCAAGATGTGCTGGAGGCTCTTGTGGTCTGTGAAGATGGTGCACTTAGTACCGTACAGGTAGTGCCTCCAAATTTTTAGAGCGAAGACCACGGCTCCCAGTTCTAGGTCATGGGTCGTGTAATTTACTTCGTGCGTCTTTAGTTGGCGGGACGCATATGCTATCACTCTTCCACGTTGCATGAGAACGCAACCTAAGCCTTGATTTGACGCGTCACAGTAAACTACAAAATCTTCCGTTCCTTCAGGTAGAGATAGTACAGGAGCGCTGCAAAGAGCTTGCTTCAAGGTTCGAAACGCAATCTCTTGTCGGTCTGTCCACTTGAATGGCACGCCCTTTTGCGTAAGCAAGGTAAGCGGCTTGGCGATCTTAGAGAAGTTTTGGATGAATCTCCTATAGTACCCTGCTAGGCCTAAGAACTGACGAATTTCTGTGGGCGTAGTCGGAGTTGCCCATCCTTCCACAGCTTTGACCTTAGAGGGATCCACATGAATTCCATCTTGGCTAACTACGTGGCCTAAGAAATTCACACTCCGAAGCCAGAACTCGCACTTGGAGAGTTTGGCGTAAAGCTTTTCCGTGCGCAGAGTCTCTAAAATTTGTCGGAGATGACGGCCATGCTCCTCTTTGCTTCGAGAATAGACGAGGATGTCATCGATAAACACAATGACGAAGTTGTCCAGGAACGGTCGACAGATTCGATTCATTAGGTCCATAAATGCGGCAGGTGCATTTGTTAGACCGAAGGGCATTACAACGAATTCATAATGTCCATAGCGGGTTCGAAAAGCGGTTTTTGGAATATCCTCTTCTCGGACCTTGAGTTGGTGGTATCCGGATCGTAAGTCTATTTTAGAAAAATAGCTAGCTCCTTGGAGCTGGTCGAATAGATCATCGATTCGCGGGAGTGGGTAGCGGTTTTTAACAGTGAGTTTGTTTAACTCTCTGTAATCGATGCACATTCTGAAAGATCCATCCTTCTTTTTGACAAAGAGCACCGGAGCTCCCCATGGCGAGTAGCTAGGTCGGATAAATCCCTTGTCCAGAAGCTCACTGAGTTGGCTGGATAATTCCTGCATTTCAGCAGGTGCCAACCGATATGGTGATTTAGCGAGGGGAGTTGCTCCTGGAACGAGGTCGATTCGGAATTCAACCTGTCTCTCTGGGGGTACTCCTGGAAGATCTTCGGGAAACACGTCCGGAAATTCACACGCTACCGGAATGTCTTGGATGTTAGTTTCTTCTTTGGTCTTGTCCACTATGTGAGCCAAGAACGCCAAAGTGTTCTTTCGCAAGTGTTTTTGCGCTTTGATGCACGAGATGAGGCGGAGATTCGTACTGGGTTTGTCTCCGTAAATTACTAGGGTTTCGTGATTTGGGAGACGAAGGCGAACGGCCTTCTCGTGGCACATAATCTCAGCATGGTGGGGGCTTAACCAATCCATGCCGATAATCACATTGAAACTCCTAATTGATACTGGCATTAGGTCTATTCGAAAGACGTGCTGGTTAAGGGTTAGGGTACATCCGATGTAGATCTCCCTAGTGGATTCGGTTTTCCCATTGGCCATTTCCACCGTATAGGTTTCATTTAGCTTCTGGGGTTGTTGTTTTAGTAAATGTTTAAACTTCTCGCTTACGAAACTTCGCTCCGCTCCGGTATCAAATAAGATGCATGCATAAGTGTGGTTTAGGAGAAACGTACCGGTCACAACTGCGGGATCTTGAACTGCATCACTCTGACCCATAGTCAGCATTCTTCCTGTTCCTCTGTTTCCTGAGTTGTTGTTGTTGTTAGGGCAATCTCGACGGAAATGTCCCGTCCTTCCACACCCGAAACAGGTGTGGCTAGGCCCTGCGTTGTTGCCGCCGGCATTGGTGTTGTTGATGTTGCGGTGGTTGTTGTTGTTGTTTTGGTTGTTTCCCTGACTCTGGTTCTGAGAAGGATAAGTCCTGCAGAACTTCGCAGTGTGTCCCCTTCGGTTGCAACTGGTGCAATGGAACTCCTTACATTCTCCATGATGATGGAAACTGCACTTATTGCACTTGGGAGCGCTACCAGAATAGGGCCTTGAAGCATTTGAAGCAGCTGAGGCTGGAGCATGTGATGTGACTGGAACCGGCGCAGTAACAACGTTAACTGCCACTGTTTGTTGCCTTTTTGAGGTCTCGGGGCCCTGACGCCCCTTTCTTTTGTGGTTCCATCCCTTCTTACCATCACTCTCCTTCTTCTTCTCAGTCTCTACCGGTTTCTCGCCCTTTTTGTGGTTATGATCATATAGCCTCTTTGCCAATCTCTTCGCGCTGTCAAACGTTTCAGGGTTAGCAGCTATCACATTCCCTTGAATGGGGGATGTCAGTCCCCAGATGAATCGTTCAATCTTCTTTCCCTCTGATGTGATCATACCCGGGCACAACAGGGATAGTTCGCTGAATCTCGATATGTAAGCATCGATGTTCCCATTCTGCACCGTGAGATTCCACAGCTCCTGCTCCATCTTCTGTATTTCACCTCGGGGGCAGTACTCAGCCGTCAACATCTCTTTCATTTCTGCCCAGGGAATAGAGTTGGCAACAGGGAGTGTCATAGCTTCTACGTGACCATTCCACCAAGTGAGTGCTTGGTCCACAAAAGTGCAGGCCGCGAACTTCACTTTCATCTGCTCGGGGCACTCGCATATCTCGAATACCGACTCTACCTTCTCGATCCATCGCTTTAGAGCGATCACTCCCCCAGTGCCGTTGAAAGTTCGGGGTTTAGCGTTCGCAAAATCCTTGTAGGTGCACGTTTTAGTGAGCCCTTGGTTCGTCCCGTTGTTCGAACTTCCGGAGCCTTGACCATTGCCTCCTCCATTGTTTCCTCGGTGAAGTTGTGCCATAGCTGCCGTGACCGCAGCAGACACGGCTGCCTGGAAAGCAGTGGAGTCAACTTTGGGCGGGGTTGGTTCGGGATTTCCGCGAGTAGCTGGGTGAGGCATCTTTCTGTCATGAAACGGAAAGATGTTGAGTGTACGTGGTTTCGGTGAGGTGATGATCCTAGTAACTAGGTGTAGGGTACGAACCTAAACATTACTATCATCAAGCATACAATCATAACGCCTCAACATATAACAACTGAGAATATCATAGCAAAACACACAAAAGTTTATTAATATTATCCGTGTTTAGTACAAGAAAATTTGCTCGTAGGAGCATACATAAGTAACACTAATCCGACAACATAACGGCTCCATGAGTAGTGTAGTCACTTAAACATAGAGCCGGAGTACATAACATAGTTACTAATATCCTACTACGATAGGTCTATCCCTAACCGCGATGAGCTGCGTCAGGAGGTGGTGCCGAAGTCATATGCCGAAATGTTGCGCCAGCAGCTGCGCCATCTCTGCCATGTCTCCTATAACTTCATCCCTCTCGTGCTCTGCTCTCACTGCCCGAGCCTCCATAGTATACAGCTGTTGTCGCAGTGCGGCGATCTCAGCTTCGAGGGAACGGTTCTCCCTTGGGGGGTTCACTGGTGGAGCGGGGTGATCTGGTTGTGCCTCGTCCTCGCATGGCGGGATGGGGTCCTGGCCCCCGACCTGACCCTCCTCGTCGTCATCGTCGACCTCTCCAAATTCGTAGTCGGTGTCTATATATTCGTCGGGTTCGACGTCGTGTGCTTCTCCTGGATTCTCTCCCGGTTCATCCACCAGCATCCCGTGAGCTACTAAGGCCTGATGAAACTGGATACCCGGCTGCTCCTCCTCAGGCTCCTCCTCCTCCTCTAGCCACCCGTTGTTTCCCTGATTAGGGAAGTAGGGGTCTCCAGGGTGATGAAAACCAGCCATGCTGTCTGCGCGAGTACGTAATTATGCTACATTTTTCCTAGGGTACTATGACTATTGTACAGACTAAGCAAACATTCTTTGTTTGGGTGATAAAGGGTATAGTTTTAGGTTCCCTGGCTATTCCGATCTCATCAAGACATGTGTTAGTTTTACCTTGGAGAGAATGTAGTTGATCAGGCTACAATCACTCCTTGGTATCACTAAGAACAGTCCCGAGTTAACCGAGATACCAGCATTATGGTGTTTGATTCAGCGTTAGGTCCTTACTCCTAATGCAAGCAAGTGTATTTTATTTATTTGTTTTGTTCAGAGTTATGTTAGTCCTTCTTTTTGGTTTATAGTTGCATATCAATGTATGGCTCGACATGCTAGTTCACTATAAACAAAGCTCTGATACCAACCTGTCACACCCCCGAACCAGACGGCGGAAACGTCCGGGGGCTGTCGTGACTCAATTGCATACCATAACATTGAATATATATGAAACATAACAACATTCGTCACCATTCATTACATAGTACAACCAGTAGTGTTTACATGTCATACATTGTTTAAAACATTACATTCCCAAAAATTAATTTGTTCCATTCATTCAAAAATAAACTGCAACCGTCACTGAATATGATTTTCCCTTGATTCACTGGTTCCCTGAGAATACAAGTATTTTGAAAAACGTCAACATATGAAATGTTGGTGAGTTCATAAGTAGTGTTTGAAATCGAATGTTCGTATTGTTTGAAAATCCACCAGAAAATCCGATATTTTCTGAAAAGAAAAGCTTTTGAAAACGTTTGTGAAGATCCATAGGTATGCTTGTTTGTTTCTATACTTGTAAAAAAAAAATGTTCATTTGAGATGTATGTCTTTCAAATCTGTATGTATTGAAAACCCTAGGGAAACCCGATGTTTCCCTAGTTCCTTTGGAATCCATTAAGTTGCGTTGAAACCATTACGAAGATAGCAGTGTCAGTCCCAGGCGACGTTGGAAGGTTCTCGAGCAGGATTATTTACTACAAGCCCGCGTTACGCAAACGCCCAGTTTGTAGATATACTAACGATTCCCGAAGGCGTCGTCAGTACTAATCGCGTTATCCAATCGCCCGGACAAGGTGTAGTCCCACATCCGAAGAGAAAGAGGTCACGAAGACCCCGGTGACTCCATTAACCGGTTGGGGAAAATATGCGTGCGAGGGGTCCCCGACCCGCCTCGTAAAATATGCAGACTCTTCTAGCAATACCAAGGACCCTTGGGGACCAGTGGTACAAGCCATTGAAAGTCACTCCACGTTGTGCCAAGTCGGTGAAACTCAGCACTTCGTAGAAAATATGTGTCTTCGGGCCTTAAGATCAGGTCATTGGGCTAGCTAGGCCCAACAAGCAAGATTTTACACTTTTGGGGCCCGAAGATGGTGCGTAGACGTCTGTGCACACTCGTATGTATATGTATTACCAAACGTTATTTGTATGATTCGTAGTGTCGAAGAGTTAGTAGTTGTAGATTTCCATTGGCTCGAGACCGAGCCAATTCGTTTAACAACGACTTTTGGTATTGTAATGAGTTGTATTTCGTTGATAGTCGAGGTGTCATTATTTGATCAAATTGTACATATTGAATTAGCCTTGAAATATTTCTGTTTTCAGCCCCTCATTATTTGTAAAATTTACATTTTCAACCCTTTTATTGTAATATTTCCCGGTTTGGTCCTTAAACTATTTTTCTTGACATTTTAACACCAAAAATTATTGAAATTAATATTTTCCAGCATATTTTTCATAGAAAACAGTTTAAGTCCCTGAAAATGCAGTTTTTCTCGGTTTTAGCCCTTCTTTTCGCAATTTTGACAATTTTGGCCCAAATTGGAAAATTTTTGCAACTTTGGTCCTTTTTAAATTTAAAAAGCATTTTAAACCTTTGAAAAGGATTTGGGACACTTATAGTCCACTGTTTTACAGAAATTCACAGTTTTGGCCCTTCAAAACAGAAAAATTCGCATAATGGGCCTCCTTCGGCCGAAATTTTCATTTTTAGCCCAATAAGCTTGAAATTTATGTTTTTAATCCTCTAATTGAATATAATTCCAGAAATAGTTTTATGGAAACTGTTTTGGCACATTTCATCCATCAGAATCTGTGAAATGTCAATTTGGGCCCTTAATTTTGTATTTTTCACATTTTTGGCCCAAAATGTGTGTTTTTAGCTTAAAGAAAATTGTTGCTAACCACTTAGCTATTTTTCTTGTATCACTTTATATGTAGAAATATATTTGAAGCTAAAATCATAAAACATAAGTTATATCTCGGTTTTGAGGGGTTTAATGGCTAGATCCAACATTAAAACACATATAAGCATACATATAAGCATGGAAATCATACAAGGCATACAAACACATATAGATCTACACTTTCACTTGTATTCCCCCCCCCCCCACAAAACTCATAAAAACAGAAAATAGGGGTATGAATCTCACCTTGGGTGTAGTTTCGGTTTTTGGAAGAAAAGATGGAAGAAAAATGAAGTGTTTTTGGCCTTGGCTCCCTTTGATGAAGATCTTGAGTTTTGAGATGGTTCTAGGGTGTAAGATCACGATTTTTGCATAGGTTAGGAAAGGATTTTGATAACAAAAGAATTTAAACCATAGATCTATGCATGATCTTACCTTAGATGAAGAATTTTGTGGAAGAACCTTCTTGAATGCTTCCAAATTTTCGAGATTTTGGATGGAGGGGAAGAGATGTTCTTGAGTGATCTAGAGAGTGTTTGAGAGATTTTTGGTGGGTGTAAGTGTGTATGGCCGAGAGTGAGAGAGGAGAGAAGGGAGAAGTGATTTTGAAGTGATGTGCATGGAGGAATGGGAAATATTGCATGGATATCCTTTGGATATTAATGAGGTGGCATGCATTAAGTCAACTCTCCCTTATATTCTTGGGTTTGGGCCTTTGGGCCGAGAATGTGAAGGAAAATTTTTTTTTTGGGCCTTTTGGCCCTTAAGCCCAATATTTGAGTTAGTTAGAGTGTGTTTTATGCTTAAGAGAATGTAGTAGGATTTTTATGTTTTTCTTGAACTAGTTTTAGGTTATTCATGTATCAAGGCTCTTAATCCATTTCATTCTAGGCCCAACATGACCTAAAATGTTAAAATAAATAAATGTGGGTCCAATTAGAGTCCAATTAGGGTTCTAAGCCCATGATAGTCTAATTGGAAGCTTATTGGCCCATTTGGATCCAATAAGGAAGTTCTAGCCTAAATTAGACTTAACAAGAACTTCTAGGGTCTCCAATTGTTTGATGACTATTTGTAGTCCTAGCATGTTGTATTTGATTGAAGTTTTTGATTCACATTAACTTGAATGTATAGATTACATGGCTCAAAATTTACAGTTGTGACAACTTGACCCGACCCGGCATGGTCCATTTGGGTTGCACTCCACCGAAACAATTTATATGAATAATCTTTTGAGAGTAGTATCACTACTAGAAAAATAGCATTTTACGACGCGCAATTAATGACACACAGTGATAGAGAACGCGCATGTGTGCGTGCCTTAAAAATTAATGTCATTTTTCCAAAATTTGAAGGATAGAAGACACGCAGTTTTTGCGCGCCCTTAAATTAGTGTCCAAAAAAAAACACAGAGGGCACCTATCATATGAAGTGTGTCGTGTAAGGGTGTCGTTTTATATTTTTTAGGAAGCGCGTTCTCCATTTTTTTAATAGACTACGGGGGGAATGAAATCCCAAAAAAAATTAAACACCCCGCCTCTTTTTCTCCTTCTAAAATCCTATTCCAAATTAAGAACCCTAAAATAGACTAAACACATTTTCGATCATTCCTCTTCGATCAACCCAATCAATCGAACATACCAACACCTTATCTCCTACTAATACTCTCCTCTTCCTAATAATTCTCCAAATTTGATTTCTCTCTTCCTCCCTTAAATCCCCCAAATAAGTGATATCTTGTAATCTTATTCCTCCCTAAAATCGGCGTACGTTATATAATTGGAGCAATTTTTCTTAATGCATCAGATTAGCGTATAGTTAGAGCTATTTTTCTTCTTTTGCATCGTAGTTCTAACCAAGAACAGTCAATCTCGTCTTCTTCTTCTCGTCAAATAGGTATTCTTCATCTCATATTTCTGGCATTAGTGCTCTTTGTTTGGCGTCATTCTTTTGTTACTGGTTCCACGTTTGTGTTCCCAACATAAGGCCCGCTTGCAATCGGATCTAACCCGACTGGACCCAGCGTCTGCATCTCAACGGCCAAACCTGCAGTTATCGTAATCGCTGCACCAACAAAATGGCAGCAGGATCTGATTCTAATTCTGCACCCCCTCCGCCAACAGCTTCTCGTCCACTGCTAAGGACGGCATGATGGTGGAGGAGTGCGAGACTATGATCCAAAGAAGCCTTAGAAGTAATTCTGCATAACTTTTTCAGATTCTTAGTGTTTAGGGTTTATAAGTTTTTTATTATTTTTGCATCGTAATCACTGAATCCGCCTTAAATATCAGCTCCATCAGTGAAGTTTTTATGGGAGCATTTGGAGAAAAGTGGATGTAATATCGAGTTCAAGTCCATCGATTTATTTGTTGGTGTTGCTTCAATCTTAGGTCAGAGAATTGAAGTGGATCTAACTGAAGAGATCGAAAACGAAGGTGGCATATGGGTTTTGGAGCAGAAGATTGATCAGCCAATGGATGAAGAGGCTGGTAGGCTCAAGAATATGTACAGAGAAAAGGTAACTTTATGCCACTTTCTTTTTCTCAATGCTTTTTTTTTTTGGAAATGTTGCAAGCTTTGCACCCCAACGAGCACCATCAGACCACATTAGTTCTCCCCTTATTAAGTGTGTGGCTTGAAATGCTTATTCCCCATGGTGCCAAGATGATAAAGATGGTCATTATGTGTTTGCACTTGGAGATAATCTAACTTCTCGATGTAACTACCCTTCACCACCATCAAAGAAACTTCATTTTCTTGATTGCATTGTTGCTACTAATAGAATAGAAATCAATAGGAAACAGTGAGGTGAGGAGATATAAGGAAAAAATGGAAGAACGTGAAGGAGGGAAGAAGACCTCTTCACCCGTGCTCCTCTTACAAGTAAAGAAAAGAAGAAGCTAAAACAGATGCGCAACTCAGGAAATCGGTGAGTACAAATACAATCAGTCATTTAGTTAAATAAAAAAAATGAAAATATAACTTATTCTGATGGTGGATGTTTGTTTGTTGTACAGGCTGGCAGGTCTAGCTGATGGTTTCTATGATGATATTAAATCCTTGGACTTACCTTTAGAAGAAGGTGATGGTCAAACATCCTTCATCATGGATTTAGATGCTGGAGAAAGGAAGTTGAAGAAGAGGCACAAGGTATAATTTTTTTTTTACCACTTCATTGTTTTACTTCATTTTCTGTTATTTGTTTCTTAATTATTTTTTAATCTCTTCTCTTCTGTTGTTGTGTTGTCAATAGAGACGACATTAGGGATGGATGGATGGATTGGTGATAGAAACTCTTAATATCATAATTGTCCTACAATCACACAACCTTTACTTTAACCTTTATGCTATGAGGATCAATCTATGTGTTTTCTATAGTTTCTTGTATTTCTTCAAACTTTTTTCATTTTATCAATTTTGTTTTGATGCTTTCTTTTGTATGGGGTTTCTACTTCCCTATTTTTTGCACATAAGCCCCTCCTCCATCGAATGTTCGTTGCATTATCAAGATTTAAATCCTTCCAACATTTGAAAAATAGCTACTTTCATAGTTTTTTGTGATTTGTTGGGTGGGTTATTTTATAAGGATTTATTTGCAAACTCATATGATTTTTTCTGACACTTTTGAAAAAAGTTACCTACATTTTTTGGGTTTACTATTTTCTTATTTTCCTTTATTTTTATCTTCTGATTTTAGTTATACTCATGTCTAATCGGTTCTTTGTATGCATTTTATGGTAGTAGATTCGAGGTTTAGCATGGTCTGCAGTTCTTGTTGGATGGGTTGCTCAGAGTGCAAGGTGATCATATAATCTTTGTTCCACTAATCCTTGATTTTTATGGTAGAATCTAGTGCACACCATTTCCTGTTAACTAACATGTTCTTGTTTTTTTAACACTCTTTGCATGAAAGATTCATGGGGACCTTTAAAAGCTCTAGTAGTTGCAAGTGTCATCAATGGTGTTGGTGATGTAATCCTCTGCTTATACTTAAGCTATGGTATTGCTGGAGCAACATGGGCAACAATGGTTTCACAGGTGTATATATATATATATATATATATATATATATATATATATATATATATACTATAAAAATTGAAAAATATCACAACAATACAACCTGCATCTATTTACTTGTTTTATATGTTAATTTTAGTTGTGTCACACTTTAATTTACACATATTGTAGGTTGTTGCAGGATTGATGATGATTGAAGCTCTAAAAGACAAAGGGTATAATGGGTACGTCATTGTTGTCCCTTCACCTACTGAACTTTTTCAAATATTCAAACTTACTAGTCCTGTCTTTATAATGATGATGTCAAAGGTCAAATTTTGTTCTTTACTTATGTACATTGCTACATCAATGGGAACACAAACTGTTGTTGAACATCAGGTTGGTTTGACTTTGACTTTGACTCTCTACTGAGGTCCAATTCTGAGAAATTACTTTTAGGTCCTTGTCCAAGTATACTGCATGTTTGCAATAGGGGTGAGCAACGTTCACAAACTGCACAATCATTTATGCCAAAGCTTATTTATGGCGCTAAAAGAAGTCTCTCAAAGGTTGGTGATATTAACTTAATTTGTGTTTTTTATAATGGTGATGTAATTTTACGATCTTGCCCTTGGCCCATGTATGAATGTTGTTGAAGTCATTGGTGATAATAGGTGCATCATCTGGGTTAATATTAGGTGCTGCAGGAACAATTGTTCCCTGGTTATTCTCCTAGATTTTTTTCACCTGATCATGAAGGAGGTCAGTTTTTTGTTTTCTTGTGTTTTATTAAAGATTTTATTAAATTACAAGATAAGTCGAATGTTACATTACCTGTTTTTATTTATTTAGTGTAATGTTTGTCTTGTTTGAAAGCAGATGCACAAAGTTCTACTTCCATACTTCATTGCTTTGTCTGTGACAACAAGTACTCAATTGAGGAAGTAGCTGATCGGTGCCATTCCCCTGAAGATGTATGTATTTATTTATGTTGTCTTCAACATTTATATTTTGTTAATCCCATTTTGGCTCTGTTTTTTTTAATTAAGTTTTGTTAAAAAATATATATATTATAAAATGAAAATGCACTTGAAAAATGAAAACAACAAATAAATGAACACAAATTTGTAAAAAATTAGGACTTAATGGTACTTTCTTTATTAATATCAACTATTTGACATGGCTGCTAATGGTCGAGCTATACTTGTAAAAGGTGATTGTGGTTTGCCTCGAAGTGTCAAAGTTTTTTTTGGGGAGTGTAATGTTGATGGCTTGTACGGGTAATCGTGTAATAGATTTTTCTTTCTCCTTTTCCTCATTGAGATTTTTTCAAAGATAGATTCTCATTTTAATGAAATAAGAACAAATAACGACATATTGTATAAACCTTGATGAAATTTATTTAATGGTGTGTTTGTATGTCAAGGTGATGATAATACTATTGCATAAGATAGATTCTCTCTCTCTCTCTCTCTCTCTCTCTCTCTCTCTCTCTCTCTTCTGTGAACAGAACCTATTACAATGGATGCTGGTGAAAGATACAAATTATGATGTAAAGTATATGAAAGATACAAATTATGAGGTTAGTCCCATGTGACTTTTATGATGCAAAGTATATAACAGATACAAACTATGGTAACTTGTTTTTGTCTATTCAGGAGACTAACTATGTTCCAATTAAACATAGGAGTCATGTTGTACTTATGATTAATGGGTATGCAATGTAATAACTCTTTCTTAGTTGCTTCTTGCCCTTTGATAAGTGGCATCTTACCCTAGCCAATGTTAAGATTTTAAGGAAAGTCAGAACTCAGAAGCTATCTATATGCATATTCTTTTATCTTTTTCAAAGTAAATAATATTGCTAATTATGTATTTCTTTTTGACAAATTGGATTTATGATTTGGAAATTGTAACTCTCAGATTAAGGGGGACACCTTTAATGGAACTGATGATTGCTGCTGGAAACGATGTTCCTATTTTACAGTTGGAACATGGAGTAGCTTTTGTTAGAGTGTATACAGGGTCATTCATGACTCTAGCAAGTTTTTTAAGTTCATTTTGTTTTTTGATGCAAAAAAGTGGCTAATATATTTGTGTTGTGTTGTGGTGTAGGGTTTTCAATAGCTATAATGAAGGCAGAGCAAGCAATTTTAGGAAATGTTTCAGAGCTTCTTCAGGCAGCTTAATGATGAGTTACTGAAACAAGAAGGTTCCCCTTTATAGCAATGTAGTATTAGGTTATATAGTTAGGGAAAACCTCTTAATAACAACGTACAATTAGATCCCCTTAATATCAATGTATTACAATTTTATGACATGATGTTATTGAATGAAATTGATTGTGCAATGGATTGTATTTTTTGTATATTGTATTTTATTTTCTATTATGAGACATGAAATGCAAATTTAATTTGAAAATTAGTAAATCTATAAATAAATTTTTTTTAAAAAAAATAAAAATTACGATACGCAAAAATGTGTGTCATCTTCATTTATGACATGGCCTTTCTTGACAGCGGCTTTAATGATACACATTGCGTGTCATAAATGCGCGTTGTAAATGCGCGTCGTCTCTCGTTATGACAGGGCCTTCCTTGACGCGCATTTGCGCATCGTCTGAGCGTTTTACGACGCGTAATGAGCGTCGTAAAAGGCCTTTTTTCTAGTAGTGTATAATGATGATTTATTAATATATTATTAGTTATAATATATTAATATGAAATCATATTATTTAATTAGTATTGATCAATAATTAATTTAGTGATCAAAATGAACTAATTAAATATGGACTCTTATATGGAATGGGCCAAGTTCATTTAGGATGGGCAAAGCTTGCATGGATAGTCCATGGATTTTTAACCCATGGATCCTATGAAAATGAAAGGTCATGGATATTAGGGTTTACATGGATGTAACCCTAATCCTCCATACTATATAAAGAGGTCTTTGGCACATGAAATGGCACTAGTGTGTGTGAGAACAAGGTGGACCAATTTCTACATAGTTCATACTATTCTCTCAAGCTTTCCAAGGTGTTTTGGTGATTTGTGATTCCACTTGAGGCATCCACACTATTTGTGACATCCCCAAATTTCACGGCCAGAAAAGACCGATTTGTTTATGCTTTGTTTTTAAAATTAGAGTAATCGTTTAAAGAAAACTGTTGCGGAATTTGTTCCCAAAAACAAAAATATGATAACCATTTATCCAAACATTTCTCAAAGAGAATGTATTTTCATTAAATAATAAAACCTTGGGATGTCATATTCGATACAGACCAAAAGCATAAACAATATAAAATAGACCTTACAATAGTTATTTAACTACTGATCTATAATCCAAAATCTCTCGTCAAGTCCACCAACTTATACCCTTGTGCCATTACCTATAATGAAAAGAAAACTGAGTGGGTCAGGCTTGGGAGCCTGGTGAGCATATAGGGTTTTCAACCCATAATAATATAATTATTATATTTAATCAACAAACAATCAACCCAATTACTCATCCCCATTATCTTCTTAAGGTTTTACCCTAAGAACCAACTATCCTTCATTCATTTATTCGTAAGAAATTTGGCATGAATTCCATTGCTGCCAAAGCTTATTTATCAAGTACTAAATCCATAGTTATCTGGTGCTAACTCCATAGTCACCAAGGTTCACTTAACAAGCGCTAACTCCATAGTCGCCAAGGTTTACTCAACAAGCGCTAACTCCATAGTCGCCAAAGTTTACTCAACGTGCGCTAACTCCATAGTCGCCAAGGTTCATCAAATAGGCACGAAGTCACATCGTCGCCAAGGTTTATACAATAGGCGCTAACTCCATAGTCACCAACAATTCCATCTACCTATGTTCTACCCAACAATTTTGTAGATATAAATACTTATACAGTTTAAATCATTTAACACCTGTATAAAACTCCAATTTCCATGCCCATCTCAAATAGACAAATAACATATAAACACATAGCACGTATTTCATAGCAAATACTTCATATTTATGTGCTAAAAGAAAGTAACTACACACCCACACATATAAACAACAATATACTTAATACACTCAAACCATACTTGTATTATTATCGTGTTTATGAAAGGTAGTATACACTCACTTGATCAAAAGATGATCGGACAGCACTACGACTTGCAGAAGTAGTATTCTTCGATAGATTTGGAAGATCTCCACAAAAATCGAACTCCTCGCGGGCAGAGCTTCGGCTCGGGAACCGCACTTCTCGGGATCTTCGGGATCTCGGGACTTGCTTCGGGGCTCGAGAATAATACTGGGGCTTCGGGGTATTTCTGGCATGCAAATCGATGCAAAACGGGAGAGAGAAGAGGGAAAATGAACAAAAGAACCGGCTGCCCTCGCATCCTATTTATAGGAGGCTGGATCCTCGGAGTACGCGGGGCGTACGCGTCCGCATTCGTCACTGCATGCGTCATCCGAAAAACTCGAGTGCGAAGGTCGTCATGCTTCGCTGTACGCGGGGCGTACTTCGGATGAGTACGATGACTCGCCTTCGGATAATACTGGGATTTAATAATTAAATTTAATTATTAATTCATTAATAAACTTCGAAAATTCATATCTTCTTCATACGAACTCCGTTTTCGACGTTCTTTATATCCACGCGTAGGTGAGAGTACGCTCTACGACTTTCGTTTAGACTCCGTCGGCTAATTTTGACTTTTATTTTTATTATTTATTTTTAATAGGTTGGGACAGAAAATTTCGTTATAAATTCACAACTTCTTCGTCTGACGTCCGTTTTCGCCTAACTTTTTATCGCTTCGATACCAACAACGAGATCTTCGTTTCTCGTTTAGATTGCTAAGGCTAAATATCGCTCTAACGTAAATTCACTTTTTACGTCGCGCTGTGTCGTGCCGGTTCTGTCGCGAAACTTCGACAGGTCATAACTTCTTTGTTATAACTCGGATTTTGGCGTTCTTTATATGCACGGAAACCTTGTAACATATACTACAACTTAGTTAGGATTATTCATCCTAAATATTCTTCTATCAAAAAGTCATTTTTGACGCTTATTGTCTCTAAATTGACTAGCCCTGATCTACGGGCGTTACACTATTGGTGCTAGGCTTTCAAGATTCCACGCAATCAACCACAAGAAAAGGTATGTTATTCTACTAAGGTTTTATATTACAAGTACCCCATAACATGCTAGTTAGGTTGAGAACCCTGGAAAATGAATATTTGCATGTATCATTGAGAAAACATAGATCCAAGGTTTCTAGGGTTGCATGTACACCATAGGAGTGTTAGAATGCTCAAAACTCATTAATGGTATTAGAGCCTAGGCTTGTTTTCATTATACTTGATGCAAACTGCTTGAAATAGTCGAAATTATGTTCACTGCTCAGTGGACCAGACGAGTCCAAGAGAAAACTCATCCTACTAGTCGAGTAGGTTCTTGCACTCGGCGAGTAAGAGGCCCTGTGTGCAGATTTTCGAGTTTTGATGTTGGAAATGGACTACAATCATTACCCTAAACTGTTTTGGACTTATAAAACCTGTTTTTGATATGATAATGATTATGCTAATCCCTTTTAAATGGTTATTATCAAATTTTCAAGTTTTATATATGTTTATATGTAACACCCGTGTTTCTAGGCTAGGCATTAATATTGACATAATGGTCTAGTTTAACCTTTGTAACTCATTTAGAAGAAATGAAAAGGAATTATGTGAATTTTATGTGAATTATGTGTTTTATGCTTAATTATTAGGATTTAATTAATTAAGAATAAAAATAAGCGTCAAAATTAAAATGTGATATAAGCCCTATATCTTTACATAAAGTTGTAGTGGTCGAAATAAGGATTTCGGGGATATAAAGAATGCTGAAATCCGAGTTATAACGAAGAAGTTATGACCTATCGAAGTTTCGCGACAAAACCGGCACGGTGCCGAATGTCGTAAAAAGTGAGTTTTTGATAAACTACTTTTTAGCCTTAGTAATCTAAATGAAAGTCGTAGTGTTCGTTAAACCGAGAAGTTCGATAAAAAGAACGCCCAAATTTGACTTCGTATGAGGAAGTTATGATTTTTCGAAGTTTCAGCTTAATAGTAGACAGCTAAAAACTCGAATTTTAGATCGAGCGATTTTTAGCTGACACAACCTAAATGAAAATTGAAGGTCTCGTCATTAGGAGGACAACGGTACAAAGTCTGACGAAAATGGACGTCGGATGAAGAAGTTATGAATTTTTAACGAATTTCCTGTCCTGGTCTGTTAAAAATAATAATATAAAATTTAAAGTCAAAATTAGCCGACGAAGTCTAAATGGAAGTTGTAGAGCATAATTTTAGCTACACGTGCATATAAAGAACGTCAAAAACGGAGCTCGTATGCGAAAGTTATGGATTTTAGAAGTTTTGGCGCGAAAATCGAGAAAATTTGCATAGTCACAAGTTGCCACGTCATCCTCGCTGAAAAAGTGCCACGTGTCCTGCTGAGTCACCAACCTGCTGAGTCACCGAGCTGCTGAGTCATCCGAAGCTGTGGCACATTCGAGGAGCGACGCGTGTGCAGCCTAGTCCGAGCCTCGCAATGCCTGCCGCGTGTTTTGAGCCTCGCACCTAGCTCCGAGACCCTCGCACATGCTGACCACATGCGCATCAGACACATGCTTCAGACCAATCACAAGAAGCCAGCAACCCTTCACACGCGCAGCCCTCGTGCGAGCCTTCCCTGCGAACCCTCGGATCTGCGGGGCGTGGCTCCTTCTCAGTCGTCCGATCAGAAGCTCTTCCCTATAAATAGAAGGTTGCGAGCCTTCTCGGATATTTTTAAGAAATTGCCATATTTAACCCCTAAACCCATATTTTCTTCATCTTAACATCCCGCAAAGCCCCGGTATTGATTGTAAAGCCCGGAATACTCCATGAAGTGCCCGAGAAGCCTGGAAAATTTATCTTTTCGGTTTTGAAGCCCGACTTTTGCAAAGCCCGGTTTCTTAATAAAACTCTCGGTTTTATTAGAAACGATCGTTTTAGGAAACGAATTGCTGCCCGGTTTTATTAAATCAAGTGAGTGTGTAGTTACTTTCACCTTACACATAGATATGAAGTATTTTACATAAAATACGTGTTGTGTGAATATTTATTGTTTGTTTATTTGAGATGGGTGCTGAAGGAATGATTTATACATGTTTTTAAATAATTTAAACTATATATGTATTTTTATCTACGAAAAATGTTGGGTAAAACATGGGTAGATGAAATAGTGGGTATGATGAAAGGTGAGTTGGATAAAGGAGATGATCAATAATATTGATCATGAGTTGAGGGTGAGTGGTGAAATTTGAGAGAATCACTTACCCAAAATGTTGGCCCCCGTCATTCAGCAGATTATGGATGACAACCATGGACTATTCTAGACAGACTATGGAACAATAGCAGGCCCACAACCTGTAGGTGTAATGAACTATATGTTCACTTGTTGTACTCTAAAACCCATTGACATGTACTGCAGGAGAGAATACCTATAAATAATACCGTCGATAAACGAGAGCTATGGACTTAGCACATGTTGAATAAACTTTGGCAGCTATGGAATTAGTGCCCATTGTATAAACCCTGGTCACGAGGTGACTTTGTGTCTATTCCTTAGGATGAATCCTTAGGAAGGAGTGATAGTTGATTCTTAGGGTAAACCCTTAAGAAATAAATAAAATAATGGGGTTTGGGGTAATTCGGTTGATTGATTGATGTTTAAACATAATAAATTTATGTATTGTGGGTTGAAAACCCTATATGCTCACCAGGCTTCCAAGCCTGACCCACTCAGCTGTTTATATTACAGGTAGAGGACCCCAAGCATAGTCGGATGATGATGATGAGTGAATTTTGGATTATAGACCAGTAGTTACAAATAACTGACGTAAGGCTTATAATGTCTTGTTCATGCTTTTGATCTGTATCGGAACATGACATCCCGAGGTTTTGATATAAAAGGAAATGATATATTTCTTAAAGAAAGGTTTTGACAAACTTTTATCATATTTTGTTTTGGGGACCAATTCCGCAACATCTTTTATAAAGATTTCTCTGATTTGATTTTAAAAAGCATAAATTAAATCGGTCTTTTCTGGCCGAGAAATTAGGGGATGTCACATTATATGATTCTTAAAATGGTTGATATGAATGTTCATGCTTATGAGTTTACTAGATCATAGGAATTATTTGCAAATTGTTTGTTAGTGTAATTCTTGATCTAAATGGCAATTAATGGACTCCATAACCTGTCCTCAAGTTATGGAATTCCAAAAGTCTTTTCTATAAGACCATTAAAACTCATAAGTTATAGAAATGAAATGTCTTCAATAGTTTCAAAACTTGCCCTCAAGTCTTGGAATTTGTAAAGTCTCACACACACTTTAATTCCAATCCCTAGAGTTTTAAAAGTTAAAATTCAACCCTTATACTTTATAGTATTATAAGTTAATAATATATATATATATATATATATATATATATATATATATATATATATATATATATATATATATGTATGTATAAGATCAAGTCAGTCTTACCGTTAGTAGGCCTCATTCACGAAGCCGGTCTATAAGGGGGGTATAAGGTTGTTGCCTATAAAATGGCAGCTTAATGGGTGTCCACTCTTACCTACCGCTTTCTTGACTGGTGGAGGGTCGTTAGCCGAACGGGTAGGACAAGGACTATAATTCTCATTAAAAGTATAATGTAACTAAACCTTTTATAAAGTCCGAATCTTAGTTACTTTAGAAAATTTGTGAAATTGGTGCTAACCCATGAAATTACACTTTGTACATTACCAAGTTGTTGGTGGAGCGTGTGTGGGTAACCATCACACTAACATGGACTAGTAAGAGTGGCAAAGGGTGACTTAATGTTTATCATAGATCGGTGGAGCGCGTGTGGGTAACCGACACATTGATTAGGTGATAAAGATTAAGGGTACCAAGTTAATTTGCATGGTTATTCACACCTTGTTTGTGATCCTCTGCATCCCAGTCACAAACTTGAGAGGGTACAATCGAGATTTAAACATGCCATTGAAAAGTTCAATGAATCTCAAAAGATCTAGGAGTTTCAATCCAATTAAAACCTAATAATTTATTTTGTTTTTCATGGTGGAAATTGGTGAATCATCATTCGCCTACCTTCAAATATTTTATAGCTTGGATTACGGTATCCCTCTTCCAAGTTATAAAGTATTGTGTTGGGTCCTAGACTTAATATTACATTTGGGTGTCTTATTAAGGATTTTATATCTAATCTAAACTTGTCTTTCTTCTTTTCAGACGTCTTCCAACAATGTTGCTTCTGGCTCAAACCCTACTAGCTCCTTCTCTCTCATGAACCTTTGTGGGAGAGTCATCGTTGATTGTTCAAACTTTAATGATTGGATTAGGAACATCAGGATGGTCACGCGTTACGAGGACAAGGAATATGTCCTCGACAAGGAGCTGTAAGAAATTGATGAGTCAACTGCTACCCTAGAGGAGATCGCTAACTTTAGGGCACATGAGAGAGATGTTACCAAGGTGGCATGTATCATGTTGGCCACAATGACAGCTAAACTCCAGAAGTCCTATGAGGACTTTTACCCTTTTGAGATGCACATGGACCTGATGGACCGCTACCATCAGAGTGCTCGTCAAGAGAGGTATGAAATCATCTCTTCCATGATAACAACCCGAATAAAAGATGGTGAACCCATCATGGGCCACATGCAGAAAATGCAAAGGTTTGTGGACCATTTGTTGAAGTTGAATGTGAAATTCTCTGAGGAGTTGGCTATTGACATCATACTGCACTCTTTACCTATTTTTCATGATCAATTCCAAATGACCTATCACACGAACAAGGAGGAGGTCACACTTATCAAGCTTCAAAGACTTTTGAAGACCGCCGAAACTGGTCTCAAAGGTAAATCGGTGTTACTACTCCTACTCCTAACACCGCCCCTGTTCTGGAAATCAGGCAAAGTAGAGCAAAAAAGAGGAAGTCCCCTTCGAAGGGTACCAAGGGAAAGTCTCTTGATGGCTCCTCTTCAAGTGGAACCAAAGGTGGTTCTCTCACTCCTTCTTCCAACCCAAAGGAAGCTGAATGCTTCTATTGTCATGATAAGGGGCACTGGAAATGAAACTGCCCCAAGTACCTTCAAGATGTTAAGGATGGAAGGTCAAACCTACCCATGCAGGTATTTACACTATATTGTCTAATAACTCACCGCATACTAATTGGGTCCTTGATACAGGTTATGGTATTCATATATGTTCTGATTTGCAGGGCCTAAGAAGAAGTGAGGATGTGGAGAACGGAAAGATAAACTTGATCATGGGGAATAGGAAAGCTTCACTTTTCAGCAAGATTAGAGTTTATTCTTTGTTGCTAAGTAGTGTGTTAATGTTAGATTTGAATAAGTGTTGTTACACGTCTGAAATGGTAAGAAATATTATTTCCCTTCATGGTTTGTACAAACAAGGATTTACTTTTTCATTTGATAATTAATGTGGTGGTATTAATGCTTTTTATAATAATGTTCTTATTTTAAAGCATTACCTTGTGATGGTGTATATGAAACTGTTTCGGTTGTAGACAACTTAGGAAATAATGTGTTGCATATCGATTCTTCCACTAGTTTGGATAAGGCATCCTTGTGGCATTGTCGTCTTGGACATGTCAACATGAAGCGCATAGGCCAACTCCAAAAGGCTGGAGTCTTGGAGTCATTTGAGTTAAAGTCGGATAATAGTTACGAGTACTTGTGCTAGGGGTGAAGGTTTATTGGACCTCATACACACAGATGTGTGTGGACCCTTCAGAACCACCACTAGGGATACTAATCACTTCTATGTGACTTTTACTGATGATTGCAGTAGATATGGTTATGTCTACTTAATCAAGCATAAGTCAGAAACCTTTGAAAAGTTAAAAGAGTTTAAACAAGAAGTGGAGAATCAGCTGGGCAGGAACATTAAGATGCTCCAATCCGATCGAGGAGGAGAGTATCTTAGTACACAATTCCTTAATTATCTTAAGGAATGTGGAATTGTTTCACAATTGACACCTCCTAGGACACAACAACTGAATGGTGTGGCTGTGAGGCGTAATCAAACCTTGTTGGACATGGTTCATTCCATGATGAGTCGATCTTCATTACCAATATCATTTTTTATGGGTTTTGAGAAATTCTAACACTCCTAAGTGTACATGCAACCCTAGAAAACCTTGGATCTATGTTTGTCTAAGATACATGCAAAATACTTTTTCCAAGGTTCATAAACCTATCTAGCATACATGGGGAAATTTATAATATAAAGATAGCTAGAAACACATACCTTGTTGTTGTTATGATTCCTTGAAACCTTGAGAGCCTAGCACCCCAAGTGTGATGTCTCAAATGCTTCACACAACACCAAATTCTTTGGAATTACTTTGAGAGAATGTGTAACACTATAAAAATCGGTCAAGCCCTCTTGTCACTATGTGTAGCCGATTTTGGTGAGTATGATGTTATTTATGTAGTGTGTCACATCTAGGGTTACACCATGTAAACCCTAATGTGGCATGACTCTTCATTTCCATGACCCATGGGTTTGAAACTCCCATGGAGCCTCCATGGAGCATCTAATGGGTTTAACCCAACTTGATTATCCATGGAGCCTTTTAGCCCACTATATAAGTTATGGATGATTTACATAACCAACCCATATATTTAATTAGTCACCATTTGATCACATAATTAATTCTTGATCAATACTAATTAAATAATACTATTAATATATATGAACTTATAATATATTAATAAACCACAAGTGTTAATTCTCAAATTTAGTCTATCCAAATGCATGATGCCATGCAACCCAAATGGACCATGTCGGGTCGGGTCAAGTACATACCATAAATAGTTATGGACTTAGACACCTTATTCAACAGTCACCCACCTGGATAAGTCTAATAACTATAACTGCAAGTGTGACTTCAGGAACCGATCGACAATCGTAGCTCTTTTCAAGGTTTCTCGGAATTGAGAAGATGATGATACGCCGTTTCAGATAAGTGATCATATAATCCACTGTTCTAGATATCAGCCAGACAAATACATGGAACAATGTCTTACTTTTTGTCCAGCAGTTTGTTTCCCGATTTCCGATTTGTTTGACATAGAACTTAATTGAACACATCAACTTAGTTATGATCGGGCCCGGTACATGGGTCAAAACAAAATCATCGAGGGGCCCAGATATCGCTTCTAATCTAAGAAGGAACATATAAACTTCGACTCATATGCTTGATCTTCTACTTGTTAAATTACACACAACCGCACGTTTTATAACATCGAGTTAGCAATGCCTTTTTGCACGATCAATGCATAACTAACTCATAGTTAACAAGTCATATCTCTAGGTTTGAAGACTTATATGATATTACCGTCTCACGATCACTCGAGATAAATTCCATGAAGTGATACAAGTGAGCGTGGGTTGAGTCCAATGTTCAGAACTTATGAGCACTCATGAGTGTTGTAGCCATGTCCAACAGCTTAGACCTCTGCAACCAATCATGACAGTCTTGATTCATACCTAATTCCGACATATGGCCGACTATGGAGGTTCAAATAATATGATATACCAAACATAATTATTTTGGAAGTCAAAACATGCAAAAGAAATAATAGTAAACGATTGACAAGGGATAGCAACACTTTACTCGTATATAAACACAAATTTTATTCATCATCAAATGTTAATTACACTTTACAAATTTAAAAATTATCTAACTACTAAAACTAATATCATCCTTCAGCCCTATGCTCCTTGCATGCTGGAGATGCTTAACCCTACCCAGTCCCTTCGTGAGGGGATCTGCCGAGTTCTCATCCGATGATACCCTCTTTGCCACGAGGAGTCCTTCTTCTATACGATGTCTGATGAAATGGTATTTTCTGTCAATGTGTCTGGATCTCCCGTGATCCCTTGGTTCCTTTGCTAAGGCAACTGCACTTTCACTATCACAGAAAATCTCTATGGGCTCCGCTATAGCTGGTACAACTCCAAGGTCTCCAATGAAGTTCTTTAGCCATATAGCCTCCTTTGCTGCCTCGCTTGTCGCTATATACTCTGATTCGCAAGTTGAATAAGCCAATGTATCCTGCTTGGAACTTTTCCAAGAGATTGCTCCTCCATTTACGGTAAAGACCCAGCCCGAATGAGAGCGGAAATTATCTCTATCAGTTTGGAAGCTAGCATCACTATACCCTACAACTCTCAAGTCATCATTCCCACCAAGGGTAAGGACCTAGTCCTTAGTCCTCCGTAGGTACTTGAGAATGTTATTTACCGCAATCCAGTGTGCCTTGACAAGGTTCCCTTGATACCTGCTAACCATGCTTAAAGCAAAGGCTACATCAGGACGAGTGCAGGTTATAGCATACATGATCGAGCCTACTGCAGAAGCATAAGGTACTTGACTCATTTCTGCTATCTCAACCTCGGTACTCAGGCTCCGAGTCTTACTCAATCTAGCGTTACTCTGGATGGGTAACTCTCCTTTCATGGAATCTTGCATGCTGAACCTCTTCAGCACCTTCTCCAAGTATGTACTCTGACTAAGCCCAATTAGTCTTTTACTCCGGTCTCTCAGAATCCTTATCCCTAGAATATAGGCAGCTTCTCCAAGGTCCTTCATAGCGAAACACTTCCCAAGCCAAGACTTAACTTCCTGCAAGGTTGGGATGTCATTTCCTATGAGTAGTATGTCATCCACATACAGTACCAAAAAGCTAACTGTACTCCCACTAGCCTTGACATATACACACGATTCATCTTTACTCATAGAAAAGCCAAACTCTTTGATTTTCTCATCAAAGCAAAGATTCCATCTGCGAGGTGCTTGCTTTAATCCATAGATGGATTTCTCAAGCTTACACACTCTATTAGGGTACTCTGTGCCGACAAAACCCTCTGGCTGATTCATGTAAAAATCTTCAGTCAACTTTCCATTAAGGAAAGCGGTTTTGACATCCATTTGCCATATTTCATAGTCATGAAATGCAGCAATGGCTAACAATACCCTAATATACTTAATCTTGGCTATTGGTAAAAAGGTCTCATCATAGTCAACTCCTGGAGTTTGAGAAAAGCCCTTTGCAACCAGTCGTGCCTTATAAGTGTGTACATTACCATCCATGTCGGTCTTCTTCTTGAAGATCCATTTGCACCCAACTGTCTTACGACCTGGCACATTGTCAACCAAATCCCAGAATTGATTGTCATACACGAACTGTATCTCGCTATACATTGGCTCTTTCCATTTGACAGACTCGGGGCCTGCCATGGCTTCCGCATAGCTGTTAGGTTCATCCAGACTTACCAATGTCCCATCACTGATAAGTGTCTCACCTTCCGCAGTAATATAGAAACCATAGTAATGCTTAGGTACATTCCTAACCCTTGTGGAACGCCTCAGAGGTACAATTGGAGGTATAATTAGGTCAACAGGAATTTCCTCCTCAAGTTGACTGCTAGGGTTTGAGGTTCCTTCACCACTTGACTCTTGAATTTCTTCAAGGTCAAATTGCCTCTTACTGTTTCCTTGACTTATGAACTCTCTCTCTTGAAAGACAACCCTCCTTGTTATAAAGACCACATTTTCACTAGGTCTGTAGAAGAGGTAACCAAAAGATTTTTGTGGGTAGCCGATGAAAATACACATCTCACTTCGAGGTTCGAGCTTGTCGTGAGTCTCACATCACACGAAAGCCTCGCAACCCCAAATCTTGATGTGGGCTAGACTAGGAACTTTTCCAGTCCACATCTCGTGAGGTGTTTTGGCAACCTTCTTTGTAGGGACCAGATTAAGGATATGGGAGGCAGTCTCTAAGGCATACCCCCAAAATGAGATTGGTAGCGAAGCTCGACTCATCATGGAACGAACCATGTCCAACAAGGTTCGATTACGCCTCTCAGCTACACCATTCAACTGTGGTGTCCTGGGAGGTGTCAATTATGAGACAACCCCACATTCCCTCAGATAGTTGAGGAGCTCTATACTAATATACTCACCACCGCGATCGGATCGAAGCATCTTAATGTTCCTGCCCAATTGATTCTCGACTTCCTGTTTGAACTCTTTAAATTGTTCAAAAGTCTCTGACTTATGCTTGATTAAGTAGACATATCCATATCTACTGTAATCATTAGTAAAAGTCAAATAATAACGATTAGCATCCCTTGTGGCATGTTTGAAGGGTACACACACATCCGTGTCTATAAGATCCAAAAAACCTTCACCCCTCTCACAAGAACCAGTGAAGGGTGACTTTGTCATTTTTCCAAGTAAGCATGATTCACAACTATCATCTGACTTTAGGTCAAATGACTCCAAAACTCCATCCTTTTGGAGTTGGCCTATGCATTTCTTGCTTATATGTCCAAGACGACAATGTCATAATGATGCTTTATCCAAGTTATTATCATTTGTAGAATCAATACATAACACATTATTTCCTAAATTATCTACAACAGACACAGCTTCATACACACCATCACAAGGTAATGCTTTAAAATAAAACACATTATTAAAGAAAGCATTTATTCCACCAATTTCATTATCAAATGAAAAGGTAAAACCTTGTTTGTACAAAGCATGAAAGGAAATAACATTTCTTGCCATTTTTGGAAAATAACAACATTTATTCAAATCTAAATTAAACCCACTACTTAGCAACAAAGTATAAACTCCAATCTTGGTGACAGGTGAAACTTTCCTATTTCCCATGATCAAGTGTATCTTTCCATGCTCCACATTCTCACTTCTTCTTAGTCCCTACAAATCAGAACAAATATGAATACCGCAGCCGGTATCAAGGACCCAAGAGTTAGAATAGAGTGAACTATTAGATAAGATAGTGTAAATACCTGCATGGTTGGGTTTCACTTTCCCATCCTTCAAATCTTGCTGGTACTTTGGGCAGTTCTGCTTCCAATGTGACTTTTCATGATAGTAGAAGCATTCACCCTTTTTGGGATCAGAAGAAGGTGTAACGAAACCTTTCTTGGTTCCGCTAGAAGAGGAGCCATCAAGGGTCTTACCCTTGGTACCCTTCAAATAGGTCTTCCTCTTCTTACCTTTACCTTTCTCGATTGCCAGGACTGTTGCGGAGTTTGGAGTAGGAGTAGAAGTGGTAACAACCGACTTACCTTTAAGACCTGATTGTGCGGTCTTAAGGAGTTCCTAAAGCTTGCTGAGGGTGACTTCTTCCTTGTTCGTGTGGTATGTCATGCGGAATTGATCATAACACGATGGTAAGGAGTGCAAAATGATATCTACTGCTAACTCCTCTTGGAAGTTCACATTCAGCTTCATCAGAGGGTCCACATACCTTTTCATTTTCTGCATGTGGCCTGTGATGGGTTCACCATCTTTCATTCGGGTTGTTATCATGGAGGAGATGATTTCATATCGCTCTTGACGAGCACTCTGATGGTAGCGGTCCATCAAATCCTGGTGCATCTCAAAAGGATAGTAATCCTCATAGGACTTTTGGAGCTCGGCTGTCATAGTGGCCATCATGATGCATGCTACTTTGGTAGCATCTCTTTCATGTGCCTCATATTCAGCAAACTCCTCAGGAGTAGCAGTTGGCTCAGGCACCTTGAGCTCCTTGTCGAGAACATATTCCTTGTTCTCGTATTGAGTGACCATCCTAATGTTTTTGATCCAGTCAGTAAAGTTGGATCCATCAAAAATGACTCTCCCACAAAGGTTCATGAAAGAGAAGGAGCCAGTAGGGTTTGAGCCAGGAGTAGCATTGTTGGAAGACATCTTGAAAAGAAGAAAACAAGTTTAGTTAGAAAGTCCTTAATAAAACACCCAAATGTAATATTAAGGCTAGGATCCAATCCCAATATATTATAACTCAGAAGAGGGATGCCGTAATCCAAGCTATAACATATTTGAAAGGTAGGTGAATGACAATTCACTAATTTCCACCATGAAAACGAAATATGAATTATTAGGTTTTATTTGGTTTTTAGAAACTCCTAGATTCTTTGAGATTCATTGAGCTTTTCAATGGCATGTTTCAATGTCGAGTGTGCCCTTCATGTTTTGTGACTGGGGTACCGAGGATCACAAAACAAGGTGTGAAGTAACCATGCAAATTACTTGGTACCCTTAATGTTTTTCCACTTAATTGATGTGCCAGTAAACTACACGCACTCCACCGACCTTATGAAAAAACCTTAAGTCACCCTTTGCCTACCTTGTTAAGTCCAAGTTAGTGTGCTGGTAAACCACACACGCTCCACCAACGACTTAATCGAAGTGCAAAGTGTAATTTAATGGATTAGCACCTTATTCACATTTTTTGTAAAGTAACTAAGATTGGGAATTTATAAAACATTTAGTTACTTTATAATAATCATTATACTTTTAATGAGAATTTTATGTCACTGTCCTACCCGTTCGGGTAACGACCCTCCACCGATGAAGGAAGCGGTGGGTGAGAGTGGACACCCATTAAGCTGCCATTTTATAGGAAACAACCTTATACCCCCCTTATAGACCGGCTTTGTGAATGAGGCCTACTAACGGTAAAACGACTTGATCTTATACATACATACATATATATACATATATATATATATATGTATATATATATATATATATATATATATATATATATATTAAACTTATAATATTATAAAGTATAAGGGTTGAATTAATTTTAACATTTAAAATTATAGAGGTTGGAACTAAAGTTAATTAGGTGACTTTACAAGTTCCAAAACATGAGGGCAAATTTTGTAACTTAACAAAACTCTTCAATTCATAACTTATGAGATTAATTGGCTCATTAAAATGAGTGACTCTTCAGTTTATGTAACCTATGTGTTTCTTTAGTGGACATTAAAAGATAAAACTTTTGGTAATCCATAACTTGAGGACAAATTATGGATTCTATTAAAACACATAATGATCAAGAATTAAAACTAGCAAGAAGTTACACATAATTCCTATGATCATCTAAACTCATAAGAAAATGAATATGAATATCAAAATTTCAAGAACACATAAAATCATGGAATTTTGATATTAGCCATTGTAAATGGATTAGAACAACCATTACACCATCTAAAACAGGTTTAATAACACCAAAACAGTTTAGGGTAATGTTTCTAGTCCATTTCCAGCAGCAAAAGTCGAAAAACTGCATTTTGAGGCTCCTACTCGTCGAGTGCACGAACCTACTCGACGAGTAGGATGAGTTTTCACATGAACTCGGCGAGTCCCCCCATGGGCTTGGCGAGTTCAGCATGCAGACAGCAAAAAATCGACTTTTTTTTTTTCACTATTTTGCATCAAGTATCAAACAAGCAAGCCTAGGCTCTGATACCACTGATGGGTTTTGAGCAATTCTAACACTCCTAAGTGTACATGCAACCCTAGAAAACCTTGGATCTATGTTTGTCTAAGATACATGCAAAATACTTTTGCAAGGTTCATAAACCTATCTAGCATACATGGGGAGCTTTATAATATAAAAGATAGCTAGAAACACATACCTTGTTGTTGTTATGATTCCTTGAAACCTTAAGAGCCTAGCACCCCAAGTGTGATGCCTCAAATGCTTCACAGAACACCAAATGCTTTGGAATAACTTTGAGAGAATGTGTAACACTCTAAAAATCGGTCAAGCCCTCTTGTCACTATGTGTAGCCGATTTTGGTGAGTATGATGTTTTTTATATAGTGTGTCACATCTAGGGTTACACCATGTAAACCCTAATGTGGCATGAATCTTCATTTCCATGAACCATGGTTTTGTAACTCCCATGGAGCATCCAATGGGTTTAACCCAACTTGATTATCCATGGAGCCTTCCCACTATATAAGTTATGGATGATTTACATAATCAATCGATATATTTAATTAGTCACCATTTGATCACATAATTAATTCTAGATTAATTCTTGATCAATACTAATTAAATAATAATATTAATAAATTTTAACTTATAATATATTAATAAACCACAATTGTTAATTCTCTCATTTAGTCTATCCAAATGCATGATGCCATGCAACCCAAATGGACCATGTCGGGTCGGGTCAAGTACATACCAGAAATAGTTATGGACTTAGACACCTTATCTAACAATTTTTAGGGTATGCCTTAGAGATTGCCGCCCATGTCCTCAATATAGTCCCTACCAAGAAGGTTGCCAAAACACGTCACAAGATGTGGACTAGAAAAGTTCCCTATTTGGACCACATCAAGATTTCGGGTTGCGAGGCTTTCATGAGACGTGAGACTCAAGACAAGCTCGAACCTCATAGTGAGCGGTGTATTTTCATCGGCTACCCACATAAATCCTTTGGTTACCTCTTCTACAAACCCAGTGAGAATGTGGTCTTTGTGGCAAGGAGAAGGGTCTTTCGCGAGAGAGAATTTATAAACCAAGGAAACAATGGGAGGAAATTGACCTTGAAGAGCTTCAAGAGAAGTGGTGAAGGAACCTCAAACCCTAGCAGTCAACCTGAGGAGGAAACTCTTGTTGCATCAACTGACGAGTCCATGCCTCTGAGGCGTTCCACTAGAGTTAGGAATCCACCTGAGCATTACTATGGTTTCCATATAATTGCGGAAGGTGATACATTTATCGGTGACAGTACACTGGTAAATTTTGATGAACCTAACAGCTATAGGGAAGCCATGGCAGGCCCTGAGTGTGCTAAATGGAAAGAGGCTGTGGACAACGAGATTCAGTCCATGTATGAAAATCAAGTTTGGAACTTGGTTGACAATGTACCGGGTCGTAAGACGGTCGAGTGCAAATAGATCATCAAGAAGAAGACCGAAATGGATGGCAAAGTACACACTTATAAGGCGCGACTGGTTGCTAAAGGCTTCACTCAAACTCAGGGAGTTGACTATGATGATCCCTTCTCACCAGTAGCGAACATTAAGTCTATTAGGGTTATGCTAGCCATTGCTGCATTTCATGATTATGAAATATGGCTAATGGATGTCAAAACCACTTTCCTTAATGGAAAGTTACTTGAGGATGTTTACATGAGTTAGCCAGAGGGTTTTTTCAGTGCATAGTACCCTGATAGAGTGTGCAATCTTGAGAAATCCATTTATGGATTGAAACAAGCATCTCGCAGTTGGAATCTTTGTTTTGATTAGAAAGTCAAAGAGTTTGGTTTTTCGAGAAGCGAAGATAAGTCCTGTTTATATGTCAGAGCTAGTGGGAGTATAGTTAGCTTTTTGGTATTTTATGTGGATGACATACTACTCACGGGAAATGACATCCTAAAGGTCCAAAAACGGATCTTACCAGAGATCAAAAGCAAACACAATCACATAAAACAAATAGAAAACACAAAGAAATAACAAACCAAGCCTGCATACGTTTTATAGCTATCAACGTCTGATACAACTTGGTGGGAACTGTGAGCACAAGAGGCATCAACAACCAAAATCGTCTGACAAACCCGCTATATATACACCTCAAGACCGTGAAGACTTTACGGCCGTAAGGTGTTTATGGTCGTAAACTCTTTTACAACCGTAAACTATAGTTAAGGCTAATTACCAACACGTCCCTATCATTAAACTGCAAAACCTAGACCAAACCACAAAACTAAGCCCTTCAATCTCCCCCTTGGATTGGACTAGCTCGAGGTCATCCTTTGGTAACCACCATAACGTCCGCCTGCCCCATGGCTCCATTGCACATGCGTTTATTCAGAATTTCCGCAACCATCGTCGTGTACGCCTTCGCACGATCTTCACAGATATCATCAGCAACCAAGATTTCAAAATTTCTGAGATGATGAATATCCCATTTCCGAAATTGCAACAGGTCTCTTCGATCATAGAGTCTAATGCATCCATTTTTGAGCTTAAGGACTGCACCAGAGGTGATCTCGTCAAAGACCCAACACTCCAACGAACCAAGAGATACGTCCTAAATTGTTTGAAGTATTGGAAATTGTTTAACCTGCTTGGTCGCAGGCCACATCACCACCTGCAATGGCTTGTTGGTTGTGCGATCGATAATATCAGGGTGCTCGAAAATCACAGATTCAACAGTTGACATAGAAGGAAATCCTCTTTTGACCTGGTCCTCAAGAAAATGCTTGAATTGAGTTACCTGTGGATTGTTTGTTAAATTCATAAAGGGAGCTCGGGACAACTCCGTCAAATCAACCCTTGTGAATGAACTAAAATCATGGCTATCTCTGTATAACTCAGAGTTACCACTCTTTCGCACCACAATCCACATTTTGAGGGGATCATGAAATCCCCATGAAGCAATTCCTGATCGATCCCCAAAAGTATCTCGGAAACGAACCACTTCAAGATCTGTCACTATGATTAAAGGTTTATCCCAAGAGGCACATTGGTTAGAGTTCCTATTAAACAATAGTTGCCCTTTTTCTACTGCTTCCTCTTGAGCATGACGTATGGTTTCTGTTACATGGGGAGCCTGAGGAGGCTCATCATCAGCATGACTAGCAATGCCAGATGATTGACCGACAGGCAAATCAACTCGGAAATCTTGCACATGAAGATTAATCTTGTGTTCCTCAGTGAATGTCTGGTATCTATCCCCAAAATCTTCCTCAAGTTTATTTTTAAGTGCAAAGTATCTTGAAGTCAGCAAATTGAAATGATCTTGTAGGTCAGAGATCTGCTTGGATTTTAGCTTTTTATCCTTTTTAAGTTCGGCCACTTGCACCCCAAGACTAGACTTATTAGACTGCAGCTCAGAGACTTGAACACTGAGCTTTGCAGTTTCAGCGCGAAGTTCCAACACTTGAATGTCTAGCTCAATATTCTTTTGGCTCAGGAGTGATATTTCTTTTTGAAGGCCAGAAAGAGTTAGGTTATCGCCTCTAGAACCACCTTCTCCAATAGAAACACCCTTGCCTCGAGGATTTAGTGTCAAAAGTTGTTCTTCAGCCATGTGCACAGCCAACCTCTCGGACGCATCATCACGATTATACCTTGGAGTTGAAAAACCATGTGGAGCAGAGGGACCACCAACATCAAACGCAGGGCTTGAACTTGTTGCAAACATCTTGGTTGTCGTAAGGCTGGTAGTAGTAGCAGTAACAGGTGGTGTTGGGAGGCCACTAACTAGACTCGCTATCAGCTCAGATTGCCTCAAATCTCTTCTTTGCCTTTTTAACGGGGGTTGGTCAGACTGTGTTGTAAAAACAATCACAAACGGCTCAGCTGTAGGAGAAACAGATATAGGAGGGGAACATCCCGTAACTATCTCCATAGGAATTGAAACATTATCCATTTGCCCTGAAGTTGGAGTTTCAGTCTCAAAAATTTCATTTGACTTCCTTGTGTCAGTTGTCGGAGGAACAACATCATTGACATTGTTGAAAATGGTGTCAAGATTCTCGTGTGACACCATGTTAGCACTGCTAGCTAAGGAAGCAGCAATATCATCATAATCGAAACCTGTGAGGTCAAGATCACTAAAAGAGTCATTCTTGTCTTCCCCAACATTCTCTCCCAAATCTACATTCATTCCCGCATCATCTTGAGTAAGACTTAACACTTTATCAATGATCTGAAGCTACTTGAGCATCAGGAGTTGGTGTATCTTCTTTCTCAGTGCTTTCATCCTCAGTGATATCAATAACAAGATTGGTTGGAGACGACTTTTCAGCAGATGCCGGCTCAGACGAAGTTTGCTCAGATGAACCATAGGATTCTGTAGGTTCATCTAGCTCCTTGAACTTCCTGAATTTTTCAAGAGGATATAATCCCTGAAAAACAACCTTGCCTCTTCGGTTTTGCTTGATGAGTCCCACTGTGTGAGGACCCAAAGACTTCATGTCAAGAGTTTCTCCTTCCTTCCTCACGTCTGGAAATTGAATATTGATAAACATCTATATAAACCGAGGATATAGCAGGAATGTGTCTCGAGTGGATGCTCTGATGTTGATAACGAATTCATCCAGAATGAATTTTGAGAAATTGAACCTCACACCTGCAGCAAGAGAGACGAGAGCACCAGTTGTTCGTTGTGAAATTTCATCCGCTCCTGACCTTCTACCCGAGACACAACTGACAAACACAAGCGCCAAAAATCTCCAATATGGATGCAGAAGCTTTTTCAGGGTCGGGGGCGAAGCTCCTTCATAACTCATTCTTCTGAGAATTCGTTGAGTATCTTCAATCTCAATTTTCGTCGGAAAATCAGGTGATCATCGATAAGCAGCGCATTTCGGATGAAATCTTCGTTGATCACAATCTCACGTCCTTGAACCATGGCTTTCACAGTGAAGTGACCATCATCATCCATGCTTGAGCTAGCAGTCACCCAAAATTCTCTGATCAAGTTCTGATGCACCACCGGGTTTACTGTGATGGAGGAAGACAAACAACACTCCCGCAGCCTGTGAATCATCGATCGCATGTCTGAATGAATAGCCGGAGGATCTGCAAGCACAATGGCGAGATTGTGCATATCTGCGAACTTGAAGTTTGCCATTTTCTGCACTCAACCACAAACTGTAAGGAAAAATTATGTGCAAAAATAAATATTAAAAATTAAACTTTTATTTTGATCAAAAAAATTAATTTATTTAAAAAATGGATCAAAACAAAAATTTATTCGAACAACAATCAGTGTTTACGGTCGAGATTCAAGCAAAATACAATGTTTAATTTATTTATTTTTGGGTAGTAAATCATTTGTTCTTGGGCCGTAAACTACGAGTTCACGGCCTATGAACAAGAGTTTACTGCCGATGAACAAATTGTCGAAAAACTCATGAAAAACACGCAAAAACGACTAATTGATAAACAAAAATTCTACAGATGCATGCAGTGGTGTGACTGACAAACAAATAAACTGAATTCACGGCCTAAACGGAGTTTACGGCCCAAGCTTACGGCCGTAAGCTCCGTCGCATCTATTTTTGCGATTTGCGATCGATTTACACGGTAGATAATGCAGTAAAATACATATTCGTGATCTAAAACACATTACCTACGTGATGGTTGAAGCGGATTTGCAAAAATCGACAATTTTTTTTGAAGGTAGAGAGAGAGTTAGGGTGTTTGCGGCCGGAACCTCGTGAATGAGGGGATTCCGGCAGTAAACCCTATATTTATCATTCTTGGGCGTTTTACCTGATAACTACCCAACATTAAGCAATCTCCAACACAGTTAAATTTTTTAATAAAAACTTTTGAGGATTATTTTAATTAAGGAAAGATAAAAATTAAAAATAAAATTTAGAACCACACAAAGAAAAATAAAATTTGTACATTAAAAATAAAAGTAAAAATAAAATAAAATAAAAATAAAAAATAAAAAATTTAATTTCGAGAAGTAATAAAAATAAAAAATTAAAAAATTAAAATAAAAGAGAAAAATAAAAATAAAATTAAAATTAAAAACAATTTAACTTTAACTAAAATAAAATTTAACTACTAAATAAAAATTTAACCACTGTAACTAAATTTGTGATTTTGGGATCAAAGTTGTTGGACAACCTTATTCCACCTGTCGGTTCCCTTATCTTCACATCTTCGTCTGATCGATCGTCAATATTATGGTCCACTTAAACACGAAAAATTTGTGACAATTTTAGACAATTTACCAATGACATGATACATGTATGTATATCTAATTATAACTTTATTATCATGATTGGCCCTAATTCTTAAATAAATTTTTCTTAAGACCATTTAACTGACTACAACCAGAGATATTATTGTCCACCTAAATCGAGCAGCGAGATCTACAGAAAATCTGCATGTGTTCAATTTTTAAGTATACTAGAACGTGTTTCCCACTTCCTGATATGCCCCAGCCATCAAGAACTTCCAGAGTACTCCTTACACCGGGTGAGCAGACAACCATTTAGAGAGAGGATAGATTCAGAATTCTATTACTTATTGTTTCAGAGGGGTTGAGAAGTAGAAGGTCGCATATGCTGTGTACCAGGTCGGATTGGAAGTCACGCAAAGGAGACAGCATATGGCTAACAGATGAGAGGAATTTCATATATATATATATATATATATATATATATATATATATATATATATATATATATATATATATATATATATATATATATATATATAGCCTGCAGAGATATAGAGTTGCATATGTTGTGTACCAGGTCGGATTGTAAGTCACGCAAAGGAGACAACATATGGCTAACAGACGGAAAGAAAGAAAATGATATTCTACAAACCTAATTTATCGGAATTTACCAGTCGCCCCATCCAACCGGAATTAAGGACAGAATCCGCACATCGAGGAAAAGTGAATCCACAGTTCTAGATACGGGTTATTTAATGTGACCGGTAGATTCTCATGTATATCTCCCTGCTCAACCTATCCGAGCGTCATGAAATCAGGTTAAACGGATCTAACTAGGTCAAATTTTGTCAAGTCCTTAAATTCATTAGGTTCAACTTTCCCTAGTCAAGTCCATTTAAAATCTTTCGTGCCTACCAGCGCATCGAGCACAGAGCGTAGACGATTCAACTTAGGTACGTTACGCCGATTCAGATTGCCCGTTATCACTTGTTGATTTCATTTCCCATCACAATACCTACAAACGAAACTGTCAGCAATAATTTTTATTTTCTGGATTTTTTATTGTTTTTGGATTTTTTTTTTTAATTTTTTGTTGTTTTTGGATTTTTTAATATTTCTCCCCCTAAATTTGTGCATGGGTGAGAGTAAAAATAAAAATAAAACACAATGTGCAAATTTAATCTATCCTAAAAACAAGAGACCAAAAGGAAATAAAATAAAAAATAAAAGAAAAGAAAATTAAAAAAATAATAAGAATAAAAATTAAATAAATTGAGAGAAAGAAAAATAAAAAATAAAAAACTTAATCCTCAAAATGTATCATTTTTAGAAATCCTACAAGCACATCGAAGCGAACTTTGTTAAATGGCTTTGTGAAAAGGTCCGCCACATTATTATCAGTGTGGACCTGTTTTAGCCGGATTAGTGATCATTCATAACAGTCTTTGATAAAATGTATTTTAATGTCGATGTGCTTGTTTTTAGAGTGTTGGACTGGGTTTTTGGCAATTTGAATGACAGCTTCGTTATCACAATAGATAGGGGTTTCAAAGTAATTCAAACCGTAATCCAATAGCCTATGTTGGATCCAGATAACTTGAGAGCAGCACGCTGATGCAGCAACGTATTCCGCCTCTGCTATGGAAGTCGAGACAGTGTGTTGCTTCTTGCATTGCCACGAAACCAGTCTGTCACCTTGGTATTGACATCCTCCTGATGTTGATTTCCTGTCAAGCTCATAGCCTCCATAATTACTGTCAGTAAAAGCATAAAGATCAAATTCAGAATTCTTCGGATACCAAAGACCCAATTTAGGGCTTCCTTTGATATACAGAAAAATTCTTTTGACGGAAATAAGATGTGAAAGTTTAGGATTAGCCTGATAACATGCGCATTGACACACTGCAAACATGATATCCGGTCGGCTTGCAATAAGATACATCAACGATCCGACCATCGATCGATAGTGAGTCTGATCTACGGATTCGCCTTCAGGATCTGGAGTCAGAAGAGGTCGTTCAGCCATTGGTGTTGCGGTAGACTTAGCATCGTGAAACTCAAACTTCTCAAGAATATCCTCCACATACTTGGCTTGATGTAGTAGGTTTCCGGTTGAATTCTGTTTAACCTGAAGCCCCAAAAACATGGTCATTTCTCCCAGCAAACTCATTTCGAACCGTTTCTTCATTACACCTTCGAATTCTTTGCAGAGCTGTGGACTGGTTGATCCAAAGATGATATCGTCGACATAGATTTACACAAGAATTTGATCATCTCCAACATGCTTGATAAACAAAGTCTGATCAATGGTACCACGTGAATAACCATGCTCGAGCAAATGCTTTGTTAGAGTTGTGTACCAAGCTCGAGGAGCCTGATGTAACCCATACAACGCCTTGTCCAACTTGTAAACATGATTAGGAAACTTCAAATCAACAAACCCAGGGGGTTGATCAACATAGATTTCTTCCTTCACCTTGCCATACAAAAAGGTGGTCTTGACGTCCGTTTGATAAACGGTAAAGTTCATGTAGGAAGCATATGCCAAGAAGATACGAATAGCCTCCATGCGAGCTACTGGAGCATAAACTTTAGTGTAATCAAGACCCTCGATTTGTCGAAACCCACGAACCACCAATCGAGCTTTATTTCGCACAATAACCCCTGAATCATCTTGCTTATTGCGATAAACCCATCGTGTGCCAAGAGACTTCTTGCCCTTCGGTAATTCAACTAACTTCCAAACACCGAGTTTTTCAAATTGGTGCAATTCTTCATGCATTGCATCCACCCAACTAGGTTCATTTAGAGCCATTTCAACATTCTTGGGCTCTAATTGAGATATAAAGCAAGAGTAAAGACAAGCATTAACGTCTCCACTCTGACTTCTGGTTTTAACACCATCACCTAGCTGGCCAATGACGTTGTCGATCGGATGATCGCGTTGAATCCTTGAAGGTATTTCTTGGCTGATGTCATTGAGAAAGACAAGAAGAGTGTGAATATTGATACCTCCTTCATTTGTTGAATGAGTCGCTCCAGACGGCTCTGCTACAAACTCATTTGAGATAAGTTCAGGAAAGAGTAATTCCATAAAGGTTGAAGAGACAGCGGAAGCATCATCAGGGAATAACTCTTTCTCTGTTGAAATATGAGGTGTAGTTTCAGCATCTGGAGAATGAATTTGGTCTGAAGATTTGGGAATATCATGTTGCATAGACGACTCCCCTTGAGGTGTAGAAGCGGATTCCCCCTCAGGTGTAGCAGAAGACTCCCCCTCAAGTGTAGCAGAAGGCTCCCCCTCGGATGAAACCGAAGACTTCCCTGTGAATGAAGAATGGGATTCAGATGGAGATCTGTAAACAACTTCTTCGTCTTCGTCTGCAAAAAACTTCTTCAAACCAGAAACGGATCTAGATGATCCACTTGAAGACACATCTATTGCTTTGAACAGGGATGTGTAGTCAAACAGCCAATCCGGACCCACTCTAGCGTCCGTCTCGTTTTCTTCCAACCAACGCATGTCGTACGATTCCATAATTTGCTTTGTCTTCTTGCTGTAGACTCTATAGGCCATGCGAGTAGCATACCCTATGAAATAACAATTATCGGCTTTTGCATTGAACTTCGGGTTGGCATCTAAGTGAAGAAGGGTGCAAGGACAGCCAAATACACGGAAGTGACTGACTGATGGCTTGTGACCATAAAAAATCTCATACGGAGTTTTCATCTGAGCTTTGTTGATTAGCACTTGATTCTGAACGTAACAGGAAGTGTTTATCGCCTCACCCCAAAAGAAAACTGGTAGTTTTGAATCACACAACATCGTTCTTGCGGCGTCTTTTAATGTTATGTTCCTTCTTTCAGCAACACCATTTTGTTGGGGTGTGTGAGCAGAACTGAATTGACGCAGTATACCTTGTTCTGTGCAAAAATGATCGAGAGCAGAATTCTTAAACTCTGTTCCATTGTCAGTACGAATCTCCTTCACCCGATTGTTAGTTTGGTTTTCAACTAATACAATGAACTTCTTGATCAAATCAGCAACTCCAGTTTTATTGAATTGAAAGAAAACCCGCGTAAACCGAGAGAAGTCATCAATCACAACCAGACAATAAGAATTTATGTTGATGCTGAGGACGTTTACTGGACCAAACAAATCCATATGAAGCAATTGAAGCACATGGCTAATTGAGTTGACTTGTTTTGGCAGGTGCGGCTTTCTATGATGCTTTCCTTGAGCACATGGCATACATTTTTCAAACGTAAGGAAGTCCTTGACAGGCAATCCACGGACCATCTCATTCTTCGCAATACGATTCAAGTTCTTTGCGTTAGCATGACCTAATCTTCTGTGCCACAGCATTGCAGATTGTTCGAAGATCTTGGAGAAAAGACACGTAACTTGTTCTGGAAGATTGCTATTCATATCAATGATATAGGCATTCCCATCCCTTTTAGATTTTACAAGAATCCACTCGTCTGGGATGACAAATCCTGGCTTGAGAATCATGCATTCCTTGTCAATGAAATGCATACAGTAGCCCTTGTCACATATCTGAGAAATGCTTAACAAACTATGCTTCAAATCGGGAGCAAAATTAACGTTTTCGAAACTTAAAACTCCATTTGAGACAGTTCCTCTTTGAGTGATTTTGTCACCTTCTCCACCCGCAAAAGAGATATATCCCTTATTAAATAATTGAATGTTGTGCAGTTGGGCGATATCTCCCGTCATATGCCGGGAACCGCCGCCGTCGATGAACCAAGGTCTAACGACATTTCCCCACAACTGTCCCTGGAAAATGTGCGGGTTTAATTAGATTTGGGTACCCAGGTCGTGACCTTCCTGGGTGATCCGGATGCCTTTTCAGAGTTATCAAATTTAGATTTTTCAGAGGACACAAATGATGTATTGGGAGCAGGTTTGGGCATCCATTTATAATTAGATTTTCTAAATGTCCCGGTTGATTTAGAAATGGAATGTTTATCAGTTTGCTTAAAACCTGTGAGACTTCTACTAGAGTTGGTTGAAGACCCACTGTGGCTTCTTGACGAGTCTGACCTTGGCTTGGCCGTGCTGGGTTTTGGCAAATTGCATGGGACTTGGTGATGAAAAACCTTTTTATGTCTTTGAAAGACAGCCCGTTTTCTATTCCGTTCAGCTGCCCGATCATCATTTCGAGAACGACTTCTAGTGGACTTTCTATTTAAATACCTTCCTCTGAATTGGTTCTCTCCTCTTGGAAGATTAAAATTTACAAACACACGATTTTGACAATATCTAGCGATATGACCACCAGTACCACAATTAAAACAAATCTACTTGTTATTGTTATAATTTGTACTACACTGATCAGATTTGCTTTCCCTATCAACACCCTTGCTTCTTTCACAAGAACAAGAAACATTATTAGGTTGTGAGGCAAGGGAGTGTGTGTTAGATGGGGAGGGTTGTGAGACTAGTGGTGTTTCAACATTTTTATCACAAACATTAAAATTGCCAACCACATTATTCAAAACTGTATCAGTCATTCGAAAATCATTCAAAACAGTATCAGAAGAAACAAACACAGTATCAGGAGAAACAAAAATAGTATCAGGAGAATCAAAAACATCACAAAAACCATTGTCACTTAAAACATTTGAAAAAACATTGTGTTTATTTAAAACTAAAGCTTCAGGTTTAGACTCGGTTTTATTTTCAGAAACATATCCTTCAACTTCGTGCTTTGACTGATTCAAGGATTGATCTGCAGGAGAAGTAGAAATGTTAGTACTTTCAACATTAATAAATCCTCCCGAAATAAAACCAAATGGCTTGCCATAAACCATAAATGATTCATTGGCAATCTCTTCTTTGGACAAAGGCTTGGACACATATGAATGATTGAAAGGAGGGGGCACATGGTTATACCCTAGACCTTTTGATTGATTCTTCTTAAACTGCATGCTTTGGTCTATCATATTTGCAACCACCTCACTTGAAAATTCGTATTTTCTAACATCAAGTTTGGCGGTTTCAAATTTTCTTTCAAAGATTCAACTTCAGCCACTAGCTCAACATTTTGTTTGACTACATAATCATAGTTTTCACATTTATTACTGTAGTCTTCCTGAAGTCTCCTAAAGTCCTTAATTTTTTATTCCAATTGAGCTTTGAGTGGTTTTTGTCCTTTTCTAAGTTGGTACCCTTCATATCTAAGGTCTTTTGCGTCCCTTATTAATTTTTCATTAAGTTCACGAAGAATCCTAAGATTCTCTACTTCACTGTCTAATGTCTCAATTTTGTCATGTAGAGTTTTAACATAGTCAATACAGGCTTGAGAACATGATGGAAGACTTACCTTGGCTGAATTAGGTTCATGAGAAGTGGATACCATCAATGCAAACTGCAGCTCCTTCGTCTCATTTTCGGCTGCCATAATCTCTGCTGGGGCATCATCACGAACTTGTGCCAGGTGGGCAGCTTCACGTCCAGATAGGTTCAGGGCTTGCATCTGATCCTCCCAATCAAATGACTAAGCGACCATGGCCTTCTCGTCGTTTATTTGATTGCCACTACGATTGTTTCCAACTGTAACCACTGTCCTATCGTTATTGAGTCTTTTGCCTGGCTATGGACAATCATGAGCAAAATGCCTTGGCTCGTGGCAGTTGAAGCATCATAGTTTTCCTTTGCTGAACCCAATCTTCTTGTCAGCATTCATCCCCCAGTTATTCTTTCCAGTCTCCTTGGCAAATTGCTTCGCCCTAAAGACTGCCATGGCAATTTGCCAAGTAATGTCCATCTCCTCAACGTGTTCAGGGTGAATCTGATCAAGATCGGCAAATGGCAGATGAGGTGGAAGTTCCCCGGCCACAAACACATTGTAGCAATTTACTAGTCCCGAAGCAAGAGCAAATTTCTCATCACCCTCCTTTCCTCTTGAAGAAGATGCTCCAGTTGAGGATGAAGCAACTTGAGTAGCCACAGATGATTTATTCTGCGAGAGGGGCATGGCTGAAGCAGAGGAAGCCGATGGAGTTTGAGTTTGAGCTTGCGAAGGAGGCAGATTAAAAGATGAACCTGCAAAGGGATGAGAAACAGAAAAGGATGAAAGAGCATTGTTAGAGGAAATGCCAAGATTGGTAGCTGAATACGAGTTCACATGGTTAATTTCCCTCTGCTTGTCATCAATATCACATGACTTGATGACAGCCATCACTTCAGTGAGAGAGAGGCGGCTGAGATCCTTAGTTTTCTTAATGATAGCTACATTCATGTCCCAAGATTTTGGGAGAGCATTCAGTAGCTTCTTGTTCACTTCAGACTTTGTGTAGAAAACTCCAGCCACAGTCATTTCTGTATTAAGAGTTGTGAACCGCTGCAGCTGTCATTCAAGGGTCTCTTCGGGAATATAATTAAACATATTAAAACGTTGTCGCAGCATATCCTGGCGACTCTCTCTCATATCTTCATTCCCTTCATACACCTCAATCAGGGCCTCCCACAAGGCTTTAGCCGAGGTATACTCTCTGAACCCCTGAGCGATATCTGGTGACAAGGCCATAGTCAATATGACCAACGCCTTTTCCTACTCCTCCACACTTTCAAAGTCTTCATCAGTATAATTCTCTATTTTCTTATCAACCACTTGCCCCGCAACTGTAGTGATTACTCTTACTGGAGTCTTGATGTCACATTTCCACAACTTGAAATCTTTCATTTTCATGTACTTTTCTATTCTATACTTCCACTCGGGAAACCCATCAGCAGACACGTGCCTAGGAATTCACATGGTGGTACCCATGACAGCATCAATCTCTTGAAAATGGTTTTGATTTTGAGATTCCATTTTGAGTTAATTAAAATTAATTAAGGTTCAAAAAGTAGAATAAAATAGAATTAACTGTTGAAAACATGATTTACTGCAAAAATAATTTACTGCCGTAAGGAGCTAGCAGTCGTAAACTAGGAGTTTGTAGAGTAGAATTTACTGCTAAAAATACGATTTACTGCAAAAAAATAGTTTACTGTCGTAAGGAGCTTGCGGCCGTAAACTAGGAGTTTGCGGAGTAGAATTTACTGCTGAAAATACGATTTACTGCAAAAAAATAGTTTACTGTCGTAAGGAGCTTGCGGCCTTGAACTCCAACCTTTTGATTGACGTTTTCGATTCAATTATTAACAAAAATTTAAGAGATTAATTTAGTTCACTGTCTAGGGTTCTTTGCGATTTACGAATATGGTCTTCAAATTAACAAACTTGCACCCAAAAATCGGTTCACGGCCAAAGAGCTTCAATTTACGGTTGAGGAACTTGACGGGTTTGCGGCCGTGTAAAGGAGCTTACGGCCGTAAGCTTGGACCGGAAACTCCAAACACTTCAGATTTCTTATAAACAATAAAAACCCTTTGCAGAGAAGTACGAACTTGTACCAAAAAACGACTGTAGAATGCCTTTGACACCGGTCTTGCTCTGATACCAATTGTAAGGTCCAAAAACGGATCTTACTAGAGGTCAAAAGCAAACACAATCACACAAAACAAATAGAAAATGCAAAGAAATAACAAACCAAGCTTGCATACGTTTTATAGCTATAAACGTCTGATACAACTTGGTGGGAACCGTGAGCACAAAAGGCATCAACAACCAAAATCATCTGACAAACCCACTATATATACACCTCAAGACCGTGAAGAGTTTACGGTCGTAAACTCTTTTACAACTGTAAACTATAGTTAAGGCTAATTACCAACATGTCCCTATCATTAAACTGCAAAACCTAGACCAAACCACAAAACTAAGCCCTTCACATCCAAACTTTGCAGGAGGTTAAGTCCTGGCTTGGGAAGTGTTTTGCTATGAAGGACCTTGGATAAGCTGTCTATATCCTAGTGATAAGGATATTGAGAGAAAGGAGTAAAACACTAATTGGACTTAGTCAAAGCACCTATGTGGACAAAGTGTTGAAAGGTTCAACATACATAATTCCAAGAAAGGTGACTTACCGATCCAACATAATGCCAAAGTGAGCAAGGCTCAGAGCCTGAGTACGGAGGCTGAGAAAGCCGAGATGAGTCGATTACCATATGCTTCCGCTGTTGGCTCGATCATGTATGCTATGACTTGTACCCGCCCTGATATGGCCTTTGCTTTGGTCATGGGTAGCAGATATTAGGGGAACTTTGGCAAGGCTCACTGGATTGCAGTGAAGAACATTCTCAAGTACCTGCGGAGGACTAAGGACTAGGTCCTTACCCTTGGTGGGAGTGATGACTTGAGAGTAGTCGGGTATAGTGATGCTAGCTTTCAGACTGATAGGGATAATTTCCGCTCTCATTCGGGCTTGGTCTTTACCATGAATGGAGGAGCAATTACGTGGAAAACATCCTAGCAGGAGACGGTAGCTGATTTGACATGTGAATCATAGTACATAGCAGCGAGTGAAGTGGAAAAGGAGGAGATATGGCTGAGGAACTTCATCGGAGACCTTTGAGTTGTACTAGCTATAAAGGAGCCTATAGAGATTTTCTGACAACAATAGTGCGGTTGCCTTAGCTAAGGAACCGAGAGATCATGGCAGATCCAGACACATTAACAGAAAATATCACTTCATAAGACACAAGATAGAAGAAGGACTCCTCCTGGCAAATAGGATATCATCAGAAGAGAACCCATCAGATCCCCTCACGAAAGGACTGACTAGGGTTAGGCATTTGCAGCATGCGAGGCGCATCGGGCTGAAGGATGATATTAGTTTTACAGATTAGATAGCTATTTCTGAAACTTGTAAAATGTAATTGACATTTTATGATTAAATAAAAGTTGTTGTTTATTTATGAGTAAGGTGTTGCTATCTTGTGTTAATTTTTTACTATTGTTTCAATTTTGCATGTTTTAACTATTGGGTTATGAGCATTCTAACACTCATAAGTGTACATGCAACCCTTAATACCTTGGATCTATGTTTTTCTCTATTATACATGCAAATATGAACAACCAAGGTATTATCCTAATCTAGCATATAAAACTATCAATATAACAAGATAGAATACATACCTCTTTGATGTAGAAAGTCTTCATGAAGCTTGAGTGCCTAGTGCCCCAAGTGTGACACCTCAAATGGTTAAAACAACACCAAATACACTTGGAATAACTTGAGAGAAATCCACAACTCATGAAATCGGCTAGCCCTTATTTTACACACTCTAGTGGGCCGATTTTGGTCAAGAATAAGATCTTTATATAGTGTTACAATTAGGGTAAACCCTAATTGTCATGAATTTCCATTTCCTTGGATCCATGGGTTCAAATACACCATGGAGCATCCATGGACTATCCTATGGGTTTTAGCCCAACTTGATTATCCATGGAGCATTAGCCCACTATACAAGTATGGATGATTTACACAATCAACCCATATATTTAATTAGTCTTCTTTTGATCACTTAATTAATCCTAGATTAATTCTTGATCAATACTAATTAAATAATCTTATTATTCTTATTATTAATATACTAGAACTTATAATATATTAATAACCATAAGTGTCTTATTTCTCTCATTATAGTCCACCCAAGTGCATGATGCCATGCAACCCAAATGGACCATGTCGGGTCGGGTCAAGTCTTACCAATTATAGTTATGGACTTAGACATTAATCCAACAGTCTCCCACTTGGATAAGTCTAAAACTAATATTGCGTATGACTTCAAGAACCGACTGGCAATCATAGCTCTCAAAAGCTTCTGTCGAACTCTGACCTTGTAGATGAACTCTGACCTTTGTCAATGACTTGTCCATTAGATAAGGGATCATATATTCCTCCATTCTAGATATCATACGGACTGAGACATGGATTATAATCATTCTCTCTATCCATTTGTTGTTTCCCGATTTTTGATTTATGACGACTGACTAATTGAAAAAATCAAATCAGTCCTGGCCTGGCCGAGCACTTCCATTTGTCATCATCAAATCATCGAGGGGCCCACAAATATCGCTTTTATCCCGAAGGTAAAAGGAATGGATAAACTTCGACTCATATGGATTGTTCTACTACTTGTTGAATCATACATAAAGACACATTTTATAGCACCGAGTTACCAAATGCGTTTTCGTGCAATCAATGTACTATCAACTCATAGTAACAACTCATATCTCTAGGTTTGAAGAATATAAGATATTATCGTCTCATGATCACTCGTGATAAAATCCATGAAGTGATTCCAATGAGCGCGGGTTGAATCCAATACTCAGAACTTATGAGCACTCATGAGTGTTGTAGCCCTTTGTCCAACACCTTAGACCTCTACAAGCCAACCCATGATAGTCTTAATTCATATCTACTTCCAACATATGACCGACTGTGGATGGTTTGAATAACTTAGTCATTCCGGAAGAATAACCCAGTTTATTTGGGAAGTCAAAACCTGCAAAGTGAAACACAATAATAATTGAATCCAATATGGTATCAAAACCTATGAACATAAATAAAACACCTTTTATTTATCACCATATGATTACACATTATTTCATTGTATATTGTTTCAGCTATCAACTTTATTCTTGAATTTAAAACAATAGTTGTCCCATGCTCCAAGCATGTACACTATGTTTTCTAAACACTAGTCATGCCATACACCAAGTATGCATACTATGTTTGTCTATGATCTTTACTTTGTGAACTAGATCCATTGAACATAACTTCAATCATTCTCTTTTCACACTCCCAAATCCTTACTACAAATACAAGAATTCCAAATTCATGTCATTTACTGAAATCTGTTAGATTCTAAACTTATATGCATTGATCTTTTTGTAATGATTATGCACAAAGTCAGAAAGACTTGACAACAATCATTACAGAGCATTCCAAAGGAGAGCAACTCCTTGGAAACATCCTTCTTGCATTAAGTTTCCTAATCTTAAACATATTGAAAATTCTAACTTTGAAACATTTCCAGATTCCATTTTGACTATCACTTCTAAACAAGAGTTGCCTCCTTACAGACTATGTCAATATGGTCCTTCCAGAATTATCACTATCCTTCCAACTGTCCTTGAGCACCCAATCTTTGGTAAACCTTAGATTGTCCTCGACAACTGTTTAATCTTTTTTAGTCACATCCAGTTCTAAACCTTTTCACTTCTTAATGCCCCATGCATTAGGAAAATTTTAGAATGGATGAATATAGCACATGTAATCGATCCTATATCCGAAGTATATGGGACACGATTCATGATGTCTCACATAAAGACTAAACCAATCTTTTGCTATAACATTTCCATTTCTATTTGCCAAGTTCTCATAATTAAGATTATGAAAAGGGATGTCGTAATCATAATAGAATTTTAGAATGCAAATAATGGACCCATATACAAAATTTCCTTATGTTGAACCATTCCAACATGAAATTCATATATATATATATATATATATATATATATATATATATATATATATATATATATATATATATATATATCCTTGACTAAATGATTAAAACCTCACGATCTAAGCTTATATATTTGAGATGAAGTATAATTTTCTCTCTCTTAATTATAGCAAAACAACTTTTTCCCAATTGAAACCTTTTGTTTTCTATAATTAACATTGCTAGCTTGCAATACTTATCATAATTATCATGCTCCTACTAACATGACGATTATTAGCATAACACTTATGCTCCCACTAGCTTTGACATGTACTCAGAAATCAGCTGGACTTCTAGAAATCAATACTTCATTGACTTTCTTACCAAAGTTCAGATTTCTGATACTAGATTGTTTTGATAAGACTTTATCAAAATCATACACCTTCCCTTAGACAGCAAACTTGTGTATCTAAACAATTATGAAGAGGGATGCCGTAATCATAATGGTTAGACCTTTTTGCCACTTCTCACAAGTCCAGGTTAGTGTGATGGTTAACCACACACGCTCCACTAACGACTTTGAGAATGCAAATATCACAATTGCTATCTAGCTAAAATCTACTTAGTGAAAGTGTTTCCTCACCATCATTTTCATGAATCGGAGAGAAACCTTATGACACTTAGATTTAATGGTGTATGTGTTCTTATCCATGTGAATTGTCAAAACCATAGTCACAAGGCAAGGATAATGACAAATCCAAACTCATATGGACTGAACTCAATCTTAATTTCTTGCCACCTGGCAGCTCAAGGGTCTGCCATTGCTTCCAAGTTGTTGTGCAACAAATTGAGAACTCTAAGAACTCATATGCAAAGCCAACCTTAACTGGAATGGGCACAGAATATGTCAGTACGATAGGTTATAAACCTCAAGTCGTGTGCTAGTGAAGAACTTCATGTTTTATTCTTGATTAGTTCTTGAGACTTTCAAGACCTTTAAGACTCCCACTGTCCTCTTGACATATAAGACTCCCTTGTCAAACATCCAAGAGATAGTGTGGATTCTAACCAAGACAAACACTTCACACGATTGGCCTAAGTTGGTCTTTGTTTTATCCAAAACATCACAACTTACCAATTTCAAATGTACAAGAGTAGAAAACTTTTACTCTTACATTTGACAAGTGTTTTAAACCTTCTTTAAGACATGTCACTCAAATTACAATCTTGGAGTATGACTCTAAGACTTGTATTGAAACGAAGTATGACTCATCTTCTTGATTTAGCCACTTCACCAATTCATAGCTCCTCTTCTTAGCTATAAGAAAGCACTTAGAGGATGAATTGTGATAAGGTCTCTAAATCATTAAGATGATCATAAAAACTAATACTAAAGTACTCTCCCATCTTTTCAGATTTGAGAAACTTCTATCCTTCTGCCTAATTTGATTCTTCTTATTCGCTCTGCCATACATTGGAACCTTTCCAATGTCTCAGAGTTACACTTAAGCTTGTAAGTATAACCATATTTACTGAGCTATAGTAAATAATGACGAATAGTCTTATCGATCTTTTGTGGTGGACTTGACCAGTGCACAACAATGTGTACTTGATCCCTTAGTCCTTCACTTGACTCACACATCCATGTGAACAAGTAATTCGTCTTAATTTTCCAATACTTGAAAGTTCTCATTCATCATGCTATACAACTTGCATGATTCCAAGTTCCGGTCCAATTAAAACTTGGGTGATGAGAATCTTTCCTTATTTGGTAAATTTAGACATTACCACAAATGAAAGTATCAATTTCATACTTCCACTCTTGCTATTAATGGAATCTTATAAGCAACAAAAATTTCCACAGATGCCATTGTAAGGATATTTTAAAATAAATAAAATCAAAATTTTCCTTTTATTTTAAAAACTTTGCGGAAGAACTTGTCCTTACAATCCATATGAAAACTTGTTGTTATCTATTCCTAAGCAATATCTCATAACTCCTAAGAAGTAGCTCAAGAATCCGATCTTCAAACTATGCGATAGAAATCCATCTACGCGATCCGATTCAGCATATTCTTTCTTTTAAGTTTCTTCACTTTTCTTTGATTCTTAAAACATCACCATATGACCCAGTCACATCATGTATCAAGAATCTCATAATAGAAACTTAACAGAGTTAGATAGTGGACTTTACCTGAAGTAGAGTCAAACTTATTGACTTTAACATCCTTAGGTAAATTTGGCAGCTTCGCAACCAATTCCCCTTTCTTTGGCAATATAAACATATGGACCCTTTGATAATGGTACACGGGACTATCATAGACTTAGTTTTTCTCTTTACCATTTGGTCAACCGAGTTGACAATGGCCGATCCCTTTCCATTGGGAAGAGAATATTTTTCTGGATTTCCTGTGTCACTATTGTTAATGTCCATCAAGTTTTATGGAAGTTGATCTTAACAAATAGATAAGATCATTAAGGGTCTTTTCATAGTCTGTTTCATAGGTGTCCCAAAGGAACTCACTATGTGACTTAGAAAGTGATTGAACCACCAACTTTCTCAAGACTTTGACACCCAACTCTCCCGGCTTGTCAATATGTGACTACATCTCCAAGACATGACCACACCTAGACCTTGCCCTGCCAATTGGGCTTGAGTGACCTTAAACTTTTCAAGAACTTGTGGGTTGGGGAGAATAATTGGAGGAGGTGAATGAAGTATGATTTCCAAGGGACGTCATCTTCATTTAGGAAAGCTTGTTTCAAGAGATTTGGAAAGATCATAAATGTCTAAACCAGACATCTTTTGGGAGATATTCAAGATAGTTGATCTTAAGTCCTTAATATGACACCCAATATGAAATATTAAAGCTAGGACCCAACAAACTATTTTATAACTTAGAAGAGGTATGCCGTAATCGAAGCTATAAAATATTTGAAGGTAGGTGAATGACGATTCACCAATTTCCACCAAGATAAACGAAATGTATTACTAGGTTTTAATTGGTTTTGAAACTCCTAGATCTTTGAGATTCATTGAACTGTTCAATGGCATGTTTCAATCTCGAGTGTGCCCTTCAGGTTTTGTGACTGGGATGCCGAGGATCACAAAACAAGGTGTGAAGTTACCATGCAAATTACTTGGTACCCTTAAGTGTTTACCCCTCAATCGATGTGCCGGTTAACCACACACGCTCCATCGATACTATGATAAACATTAAGTTACCCTTTGCCTACCTTGTTAAATACGAGTTAGTGTGCCAGTTAACCACACACGCTCCACTAACCGACTTAAACAAAGTGCAAAGTGTAATTTCATGGATTAGCACCTTATTCACATTTTCCTAAGTAACTAAGATTGGGTATTATTAAGAGTTTAGTTACTTAGTATTTATCATTAATACTTTTAATGAAGGGAGAATTATAGTCCTGTCAAACACGTTCGGCTAACGACCCTCCACCAGTCAAGCAAGCGGTGGGTGAGAGTGGACACCCATTAAGTTGCCATTTTATAGGCAACAACCTTATACCCACCTTATAGACCGGCTTCGTGAATGAGGCGTACTAGCGGTAAGACTGACTTTACTCTTATACATACATACACACACACACATATATATATATATATATATATATATATATATATATATTATTACCTTATAATATTATAAAGTATAAGGGTTGAATTTTAACTCTTTAAAATTCTAAGGGCTAACTTGGAATTAAAGTATTCATAAGAGAAAACTTTACAAATTCCAAAACTTGAGGACAATTTTTGAAACTATTCAAAACTAATTAATTCCATAACTTATGTGTTTAAAGTAGTTTTAATCCAAAAACTCTTCAAGTTCCATAACTTGAGGACAAGTTATGGAAGACTTTAAACTAATAAAAGAATTAACTTTTCTTTATTTTATAACTTATGGAATTAATTAAGGTTACACTTTTTTATTTATTTATTATTTAATGAAGAGACTCTTGGTCCTCCATAACTTGAGGACAAGTTATGGAGTCATAAAACCATTTAATTAGAACTAGATTCTTCATTTTTGTAACCTTTGCCAAGTTTTATGAGTTTTATGAAACTTAAATGTGACTTTTCATATAACTTGAGGACAAGTTACAAAAACACATTTTAGAATCAACTCTTAGATTAATTTGGATTGAAAACAACTATTTCACTCAACTTTTCTATTAATCTAAGCAACTCATAAGAACAAGATAATTCAAATCAAACTTTTTCATGTAATTAGTCTAAACCTTAAACTAATACAAAACATGAATCTATTGACAATTATCTCTGAAATTGGATTAGCATGAACATTACCACATCAACACAAGTTTATATGTCCAAAAACATCTTAGGGTAATGTTCCTAGTCCAATTCCAGCCAAAAAGGTCGAATTTATGCTGTCTGGGGATCCAACTCATCGAGTGCACGAACCAACTCGGCGAGTTGGATGCTTTTTTCCTTGGACTCGGCGAGTCTGCTGGGTAGACAGCATCAAAACTCGATTTTCCAGCTTCTTTTGCAAGTATAACAAGAAAACAAGCCTAGGCTCTAATACCACTGTTGGGTTATGAGCATTCTAACACTCCTAAGTGTACATGCAACCCTAAATACCTTGGATCTATGTTTTTCTCTATTATACATGCAAATATGAACAATCAAGGTATTATCCTAATCTAGCATATAAAACTATCAATATAACAAGATAGAATACATACCTCTTTGATGTAGAAAGTCTTCATGAAGCTTGAGTGCCTAGTGCCCCAAGTGTGACACCTCAAATGGTTAACACAACACCAAATACACTTGGAATAACTTGAGAGAAATCCACAACTCATGAAATCGGCTAGCCCTTATTTTACACACTCTAGTGGGCCGATTTTGGTCAAGAATAAGATCTTTATATAGTGTTACAATTAGGGTAAACCCTAATTGTCATGACTTTCCATTTCCTTGGATCCATGGGTTCAAATACACCATGGAGCATCCATGGACCATCCTATGTGTTGGGTCGTGTTTTGTATTAAGTGTTGCGTCTATTGGGCTCGTTAGCTAATCCATTTTTGTATCTCCGGTATGGGCCTGTCCATCCGTGAGTTTAGTAGGGTCGAATATAAATATAGGTGCTTGCATGCATCTTAGAAAAACTCTAGAATAGAACGATCAGAGCATTATTCAGAATTTTATTATTATCGTTCTTGTAACCCTAAATCCTCTACAGCGGAAGTTCTTAGTCGAGCTTTGCTGAGGATTATTTGATCTAATCATTCGACATATTTTGATCCACTCTTGTTTTATTTATTGTTTTGAGTTCATCGTAATACCTGTTTCATAGATCTAATCGATCTTCACGTTTGTTATTTTATCCTATCAATTGGTATCAGAGCAGGAGGCTGTGTAATTCATACACATCTTTTCTGTGAAAAAGGTTGCGATTAGGGTTATTCCGCATTAAGTAATATTTATTGAGCCGTCATCCCATAATTGAGGTAACTCAACATTTATTCGTTTTGCCCTAACTTAATACATTACAAGTCTGATCTTTTAAACAGGTTATTCGATCTAGCATGGACGAGTCACAATCAAATCCCATTAACATCTCAAACAGCATTGGATCAACGACGAAGATTCCCATCCTTTACACCCAGGATTACAAAGTCTGGGCACATCACTTTGAAGATTATGTCATTGGATCTGAGGACAACGGATATCTTATTTGGGAGGCAATCGTGTCTGGACCATTCGCTCATTCAGCAACATCAAGAATCATTAAAACTCAGAAAGAATATAATGATCTGTTGAAAGATGTAAAAGATGTTGCCCAAGACGAAAAAGATAAATTTCAGTGCAATATTAAAGCATTGAGACTGATCAGATTCACTCTTCAATCTGATACTTTCAGGCTAGTGAGTTCGTGCAGCACTGCTAAAGAGATATGGGATAGGCTGCGAGAGTTATATTCCACAGATGAAGATCTCGAGCATTCCATTCAAACCTTACTTTTGTCTAAGTTTGGTGAATTCAAGCAGAGTCCTGAAGAAACTGTAACTCAAACGTTCAATCGCTTTAATCATCTTCTTAGTAAGATGATTAAACATGATATTGAAAGGAAGTTGATTGAACAAAAGGTTACATTTTTAAATGGTCTTAGATCCGAGTGGAGAGCGGTTGTGTCCACCGTTAAAGCACATGAGCAATTCAAATCTTACTCATTGGCAAAGCTGGTAGGGATTTTGAAATCCTAAGCAAAGATTGTCTTGCAGGAGAAAAATGTAGTTTCAAGCTTGGGATCATTGGCCCTTCTGTCCAAAAGCAAAGGTGTAATGGAAGATGAAGACTTCAACTTAGAGGACTATGACCTTACCTCTGAAGACTATGCAATGATGGTGTCAAACCCGAAGAGGTTCATCAAGAAAAGGTTTCCTACCAATAAGAACCGAAATTGGCAGGGAAGTTATTGTTCTGAAAAGGTCAGGGAAGAACCGAAAGCAGAAGAACCAAAGAAGGAACCGAAAGCTGAAGGAGATTCGGGTGTGAACTGCTACTATTGTGGAGGAAAGAACCACTATGCCAAAGATTGTGTCCTCAAGAAAATAGCAGAAAAGGATGAGGATAAAGATGAAGAAGCTGTGTTAATGAAAAAGCTGGAAGAGATCAAGAAAAAGAAAGCTGTCACTAACCCTTCAATGAATACTTTAATTGTGCAGGGTTCGGTAGCAAATGATGAGTTCGCTGGCGTGGAAGTCTGGTCAACCGAATCTGAGGATGATGAAGTAAGGAAACCATCTCATGGAAAGGCTTATGTTGCGAAGGATGAAGGAAGCAGTGGAAAGTGCTTGATGGTGTCGGATGTATCTCAAATGAGGGGATACAACACAAACGGTGGGAATGAAGACACAAAGGAGCGAGAGGACTTGTGCTTCACAGCAAAACCTCTCAGCGTGCAGTTTAACGAGCTTGATGAGTTAATAAAGAAGGTACAATCTATTTTTGTTTCATTCAAAGTCCCACAAGTTCATATGAAAAAGAATTAAAAAATGTAAATTCAAGAATCTCGCATCTAGACAGCAGTTTAACTCAAACACGGGTCACCAATTCTAACCTAACTGACCAATTAAGCAGGGTGTCTTCAAAAAGTGAGGAACGGAGGATGTGGATCGAGCTGAAGGAGTCGGAGTTAATCAAATCCAAGGACGAAAACATTTATTTACAAAGAGACAATTTGAAACTTTTAAAACAGAGAAATGTCTTTTGTTTAATTGCTAAGCGTCTTTACACTAATATCACACAACTTCATTTAAACTGTGAAATAGGGCAGAAAATTCATCGCATGATTTTGCCCTTCCTTGAGTTTAAGGAGGATGAAATCGACGCTGAAGCATATAATTGCGAAAGTGTAGTTTCGTCTGAGGATGTAAATCCGACTTATATGTATGGACTAGACAAAATCGAATCTTTCTTAAAGTCCAAGGACCATAAGGACATGCTGAAAAACCTTTTGGATGAAAATGATAAATTGAAACTAAGGACCGAAACCATACAAAAGTTTGACTCATTGAATGCCAACTTGAGCTCAGAAAATAAAATTGATGTTGAAAATGCATCTGAGCTTAATGAGGATGATGATATGAGTGAAATTTCTGTAGAGGATGTAGTTGACTGTTCTGAGTTTGTCAAGAGCGAACCCGGAAACCACAAAAATCTTATTTCAGAAAATTCTATGGAGTTTGCTCGTTTGTCCCAACAAAAGTCCCCGATCCTTGAAGAAAAGGCTGTTGTATACCAAAAGGTAAGGACGACTCCAAATCAAGTGTATAAGGTCACAGGTGTAACCGAACATCAGACAACTGAACTCACAGCCATTGTAAACGAAGACAATGTTGATGGTTGTGATGAGTTCTTCTGGTCCGCTCCTATCGACAATGCTGACGAAACTGTTGGTCTGTCTAAACGGACGTCCTGGAAAACCAAAGGCAGATATGTACCAGAGCCTCTGAACAAGACCGATAACTTTGACATGCCAAGTACTAGTGGTACAAAAGATGTTCCTGAAGAAAAAGGAGATCCTGCAAAAGAAGTTACTCCTTCAAGCGAAACTTCATCAGTTCAGAGTGAACCGGCTGACAAAAAGCAAAAGCAAAAAGCAAATATCCATCGACAACCGAAGCAGGTGAAGAATCAGAAGCAGTAAAGGAATATGAGATACAAGAAGAATCTCTCAGAACAAAAACAGTTTTGGCAATATCAAAACGCTCATTTCTCTTATCATGACAGAAATTCAAAGTCAGAGAAAAGTACTGTTAGATCACAAGAAAGTCATAACAATCGAAGGGAGAGGTTCGGTTCTGAGGGTCATAACAACCGAAAGGACACGTTCGGTTCTGGAAATTATGATAACCGAAGGCAAAGGTTCAGTTCAGAAAACACAAGCTACCGAAAGCATAAATTCGATTCTGAGAGCAAAATCAACCAAAGTTCTAAGTTCGGTACCACTAATGATCAAAAACAAAAGGGTCGCTTAGAACCTCAAGTCAAGAAAACATCTCAGTCTAAATACTCTCGTTCTACCTCTTCTAATCCTTCTAATTCCTCTCAACCTCATTCTAAATCCAATTCTGTTAATACTCAAAATCCAAAATCTTCAACAGATTTGAAAGGAAAATCGAAGGTCTCCTCAGTCAAAACCGATCAAAAGCATTCCAATGTCCCAATGCCTAAACCTGAATCCAAACCGACTGTAACAAATCCCAATAAAATTAAGGTTTTTACCATTAAAAAGAAAGATGAAACAACTTTAATAAAAAGAACATACGTTGTTGACATCTCTCTTACTACTCCTGTTCCTGTGAAAGGCTCACGTGGACCCAAGAAACTTTGGGTTCCTAAATCTGCTTAATTTTTGCAGGTTATCAGTGACGAGCAGTTTGACGAAGAATGGTACATTGACAGTGGCTGCTCGCGTCACATGATAAGAAGGAAGGAAGAGCTGAGGGAATTTCGGTCTCTTTCAAACGGTGGAAATGTCAAGTTCGGGAACAACTCATTCGGCACAATAAAAGGCTATGGAATGATAACAAATGGTGATTTTACGATTAGGAAGGTTGCATACGTTGAAGGACTATAGCACAACCTCATCAGTGTATCTCAGCTTGTTGGAGGTACCGGTCTCAAGGTCTCATTCGATGATGAGGGTTCGGAAATAATTGAAAAGAAAACGAAAAGAGTAATTCTCAAATCGGAGCGCAAAGGCGAAATGTTTCCCCTGAACCTCAAACCCATCAAAGGGAATCCAACTATCTGCCTGTTATCCAAAGCACAATCTAACGAAAGCTGGTTGTGGCACCAAAGGCTCTCTCATCTCAACTTCAAGGATATTAACAAACTTGTCACAGGTGGTCATGTTCGAGGTCTTCCACTGCTCAAATTCGATCGAGAACATTTATGTGCTGCGTGTGAAATGGGGAAGCAGAGTCGTCAAAGTCACCCATCGATTGTAAACACTAAAGTTGTTGAACCATTAGAGTTAATTCACATTGACTTGTGTGGTCCATCATCTATCGAAAGCATCAGCGGTAGCAAGTATATTCTTGTCATCGTTGATGACTTCTCGCGTTTTACATGGGTGTTCTTTCTGAAGCACAAATCTGAAGTGACTCTCAAGCTGAAGATGTTTATCAAGCAGGTTGAAGTACAGCTGAAGAAAGTCGTTCGCAACATCAGAAGCGATAATGGTCTGGAGTTCAAAAATAAAGAATTCGAAGAATTCTTAGCCGATAAAGGAACCAGTCACAACTTCTCAGCTCCCTACACCCCTCAACAAAACGGGATTGTTGAAAGACGAAACCGATCTTTGTGTGAGGCGGCCCAAAGCATGCTAAGTTTTGCTTCTTTACCTTTATATTTTTGGGCTGATGCTATTGCTGCAGCTTGTTTTACGCAAAATAGGTCTTATCTCAATAAGTGATTCACTCTCACTCCTTATGAGATCATCAATAACAGGAAGCCAAATGTCAAATTTTTCCATGTATTCGGCTCACAGTGCTTCATCTTCAATTCTAAAGAACATCGTAACAAGTTCGATGTCACAGCCAATGAAGGGGTATTTCTGGGCTATTCTCTCACTTCTAAAGCCTACAGGGTATCAAAAAAGCGCTCAAGGAAAATAGAAGAAACTTATTATGTGACTTTTGATGATAGCTATGTCAAAAAGCTAAAGGCCAACGAAGACACAGTTGGAGAAATCTTTTCTCACACAGGCCAAGTCACAGCCTCGATCGCAAACCTATTTGAGAAGTTCGTCGAGTTATTCGATGAACCAGAAAAGGCAACTCTCTCAGAAGCTAGTGCAACAGACAACAAAGTAGATGATCTGAAGCAACTCATCGAAGATACTGCAAAGAGAATGAATGAAGGAGGATCAAGTTCTAACGAACCTCCACAACACGATACTTCAGTTGAGGGGGATGACACATCTTCGTCATCACAGCTGAGCTCACATGCTGAGGGGGAGAACAGTTCTCAAGCTGCACCCGAAGTTGCTATAACACCCGAAAGTGCTACAACACCCGAAGGTGCGTCAACACCTGAAAGCTCAACACCACCTGAAACCCCTATAGCTCCGGAAACTCAAGACACATCTGAAAAATTATCTGTCGAGGGGGAGAATGCTGATATGCTTTATGACGATGACAGTCAATCTGAACTAGAAGAGATGGTAAACGCTGAATTGGATCCATCTTATGATCCAAATTACCCTCCTCTTGTCAAATGAACCAGAGATCATCCTGTTTCCCAGGTTGTCGGTAATGTCTCTGAAAAGGTCCTGACCCGATCACAACTAAAGGCAAAACAAACTTCCTTATTTTCAAAAGTAGAATTCTGTATGTTTAACTCCTACGTCTCAAAAGTTGAACCAAAAACTGTTAACACTGCTCTTGATCACTCCGATTGGGTTCAAGCTATGCAAGACAAACTGAATGAATTCGAAAGGAATAAAGTTTGGCGTCTCATTCCAACTCCTCAAGATGCCTCGGTTGTTGGTCTCAAATGGGTCTTCAGAAATAAGATGGACAAGGAAGGCAACGTGATACGAAGCCGTATATGGACAGAAACAAGCTCCGAGGGCCTGGTATGAAACGCTAACTAAGTTTTTAAAGATGTCAAAATTCAAACAAGGTTCGGTTGACCCAACTTTCTTTCGTAAGAAGGAAGGTAACCACCTTATGATTGTTCAAATTTATGTCGATGATATCATCTTTGGCTCAACGAATCCTGGCTTAACAGCTGAATTCAGAAAGCTGATGGAGACTAAATTTGAAATGAGCTCAATGGGTCCAATTAACTTTTTCCTTGGTTTAAATATTAGACAGGGACCCGAAGGCATCTTTATTAATCAGGAAGCTTACACGAAGACTCTCCTCACAAAATTTGGCATGATGGGAGATTCAAAGGTTAAAGTTCCAATGGCGTTCGGAACCAAGCTTGCTCCATCATTGGATAAGCCAGCAGTTGATATTACGCTATATCGCCAGATGATCGGTTCTATGATGTATCTTACTGCTAGCAGGCCTGATATAATGTTCTCTGTTTGTTACTGTGCCAGATTTCAGGCAAATCCACGTGAACCTCATATGCTTGCAGTGAAGAACATACTTCGTTATCTCAAGCGAACTACCTTTTTAGGCCTATGTTATCCATCTAACTCAGGCTTCTTCGTTCAAGCCTACTCAGATGCATACCTTGGAGGTTGTGGACTAGACAAGAAAAGCACCACGGGAGGCTGCCAATTCCTAGACGGGAAGTTGGTTAGTTGGCAATCAAAGAAACAGACCTGTGTATCTCTGTCTACCGCTGAAGCAGAATACATCGCAGCTGCCTCCTGTACTTCTCAAGTGATTTGGATCCAAAGTCAACTCCGGGATTATGGACTCAATATGAAAAAGATCCCACTATATTGCGACTCAGAAAGTGCAATTAGGATCTGTCATAACCCAGTGCAACACTCGAAGACTAAGCACATAGCACTGAGGTATCACTTCATTAAGGATCATGTGGAAGATGGGAACGTCGAAATTCATTTTGTTCGAACCACTGATCAACTGGCTGACATCTTCACCAAAGCTCTTCCTGAAGCATCGTTCAACAAAATTCTACAAGGGCTAGGTATGATGGAATCGGAGTCAGTACCAAACATTACCTCTCAAACTCAAAAGTAAGAAGCGAAATAGACCGAACATTCGGGTTCGGGTCTTGTACTAATGTACCGAAATGAACCGAACGCTCGGGTTCGGTTGAATAATCTGCTTTTCGCTCATCAATCAAAGGTAGTTTTCTTGGTTGTAGATCTTATGTATAATTGTTCCAAATGCATTTATCTTATTGTCAAAGTTATTCTCTTTGTTAAACCTATTTTCTTTGGCAACTGAAATATACCGAACGTTCGGGTTCGGTTCCAAAATTTTTCTCACCCGAAATAGACCGAACGCTCGGGTTCGGTTCCAAAGTTTTTCACAACCGAAATAAACCGAACGCTCGGGTTCGGTTCCAAATTTTTTCTCTGTTTTTTTTTCTTTTTTTTTTGTCTTATTTTTATTTCATTTTATTTTTTTATTAAAAATTCAAAAAATTTTTTTTATATAAATTCAAAAACTCCAAAATTTTTTTTTATATAAATTCAAAAACTCCAAAAATACTTTGTTCTTTATTTTCTTTTTAGCTTTAATTTTATGTGTGTGTTCGTTTATGGGGAAATTATTGAATTAGCTAAGTGTCCCTAGAAGCATGCTGCTGTATGTGTCCAAAGCCTCACCTGATTCTGAATAATAGGCCTTACTGACTTGGTATAAACAAACCTTGTATTCCCAATTAGGCTTTCTTATTTATTCTAATCATGAGCTACCTAACTCTCTTCTCACATGAGATAAGAGTTTTCTGCTTGGTCCTATTTTTCACAGCAGAGGTACTTTGATTTCTTACGCCATCTAAATTGCATTTCTCCATCACATTTGTTTCACAAACGTAACCTTGAGACTCTCAGAAATTACCACTGAGGTTTATGGTTGCACAATTTTTGTGTTCATGATCTTAGTTTCGTGCCACTACGATCTAAGTGAAACCCAAAATTCAATACCCAATACGAATTGATGGTGAACAATTAATTTGCTCTAGTTTTCACTAATGCATTGACGGACGTACCTCCTTGAAATCTCAAAATTTTCTTTTTGTGTGATTCCTATGAAATTGTTAACACCCATAACATTTCTTCCCTTGGGATCCAGTTTTAAATTTTTGTTGAGATTTTATATACATATTTCTGAGCTAAATTAAATTATCTCCAACCTACTTGCTCAATAGACTACACCGGTCTCACAAGTACTTCGTTCGCTTTCTATCTTATATCAAGATTAGGAAGTTTGAATCGAAACGAAAGCCACCCTAATAAGCCTAGTTAAAAGAAGCCTTTCAACACTTCTTAATAAGTGTTTGATCGTTAGTCAATGGGAAACCACACAAACACTTTAAGGTATCTCTTGACTTTGAAGGAAGAGATTCGTGCCCGGGATCATTTGTTTCGTGTCTTAATTGACATCACATATTTTCCCAAAAATATTGCTTTATTTCTTTTCGTTTACATCCTAAGCATGGAAATCTTTGATTTTCCTAAATTCAGGTTTTATTAATTACAAGGCATTTTACTTGGATTGGCAGTTGATTAAAGGCTGTGGTTGATTTTAATCCACGTGGGGGTATTTTTCAAAAGATGCCGTTACAATTTAAAGGGATAAGATGAAGACATGCTGATTCAGGCGGGAGTCTAATCGATTTGATTTCAAACGGCGCTAAAAAGGGAAAGCGTGCGAATCAGAACCGTTTAATCTCCAAACGACGCAAGAGGGGCGCGTGTGAATCTGAACTGTCTCGTCTCCAAACGGCGCCTGATGGGAAGGCGTGTTATTAGGGACCTGACATTCTCTCTCATGCGTGATCATCGGCAACCCCAACTGTCACGCTTCAGTCAACTCTGGAAAAACCCTTCGTTTTTCAATAGAAGATTTGGGAAGATTTTTCTCTCTCCTTACACCACAGTATAAAAGGCAACATCCTCCACTGTTTACCTCTTTACTGCAATTCAAATTCCCAGAGCGCAAGAAATACCTAAACCTTCATTGTTCATCATCTTCTCTACTTTCTTCAAGCAATGGTAGATTCATCTTCTGTTCACGCAACATCCCACATTTTGCCCATTCACCCACAACAAAGCCTAATCATCGATTTAATCCCTCATGCTTACGACACCTTCATGTTCCCTATTATCGAGTGTCTGAAGTTTTCTCCGATTGCTCCTGCCCTTACCAGAGCTGAATCTGTTCCGATGGAGTTCTTGTCACAAATCTTTGCGACCGCTCACTACGACAAGGTCGTTGACAAAATCTTCTTTGATGTCTTTCAACACAAGGCATCAATTTCAAAGCAAAGGTTTTGCTCGCTGTTAGGGTTTGAACCTGATTCTACGAGGGTTAACCCTGAAACGATTCCAATGGGGCACTTGTTCAACATGTTTTATAACATGGGTTATACAGAGGTGCTTACTACGGTCACGAAGTTCAAGAAGTCATGCCTACCTCCACAGTGGAACGGGATGTTCACTATTCTATTCAAAGGGTTATCTGAAAGAAGTGTTGGATCTGATGGTGCCAGTCGGTTATTTCTGTCCATAATGTATGGTATCTACAATGGCATCAACATGGATTATGGGTCTGTTCTATGGCAACAACTCATCCAGAGTCTCTCCTCTACCTCCAGACATTCCGAGATTTCATACGCTAGGTTCTGGACTCTGATCACGAAATGGGTGATGGACAAGTACCACGTCCCCATTATCGCTGGTGCTCCAATGTCTTCGATTGGTTCCTTCCATACCATGAAGGTCATTGTCTCGGACGCTTCCAATTTTCCATTCAACGGTTCAATTCCGGAAACTATGTATGGAGATGTTCTTGCTGATAGCCGGATTATCAGAACATATAAGGAATTCAAGCGTTCTGGTCCGAGGGATCTTACTCCGGAGATGTTGAAGTCCATTCATGACGCCGACAAGCCTGCTCCAAGAGGCAAAAAGGCTGATAAGGGGAAACAAGTGGCTAAAGGAGCTAAAGGCCCATCTCCAAAGAAGAGGAAACCAACCAAGGCTGCTCAGTCTCCGGAGCAAAAGAGACGAAAAACTCAGCCGAAGCGAAAGCTGATCATCGCTTCCTCCTCAAGCGAGTCTGAGGGTGAGAGTTTGGATTCTGACGACTCTCCACGAGGCAACACTCCACCCAGATCTCCTACCCTAGAAGTTCATGCATCTACTTCTCCAATTTCCTCTCCACCTAAAACCATTCCTATTTCTATTCCCCCCATAACTTCCACTACTTCAATACCACCCACTTCCATCCCAATACCAACACCAATATTCACCGACGCAACCACAACATCCACTGTAGATGTTAGAGCCAACGTATCTGATACGGGGGTTCATACTGTTGCACCCGAAACCACTCCAGCACCCGAAACCACAAAAGCACCCGAACCTACACCTATACCCGAAACAACCCAACTCGAACCTACCCATACTACACCACCAGCTTCACCACCACCACCTTCTCCTGTTCATGCTTCAGAGGGAGAAGAACCATTCCTTGGCGGGGAAGATATGACGTTTGACTCGGTCTACTATAGTCCGTTTTAAGTACAGAGTGATGACGATGATGACACTCCTGTCACAAAACGACATCTCAAGGAGCTCAATGACAAAGTTGACTTGCTCATCGCCTTCTCTTCCACTTCTCAGTCATCCCTTTCTGAAGATGCAGTTCAGAAGATTGTTGACGCCTTCTCTAAAGATCAGCAAGATTCTATTGCTTCTACAACCTCCGCCATAGATGCCTCAACAAAAGCCTGTCAGGCAGCGACCGAAAAAGTCGATAAACTATTTTCTGATGCCTCTTCTCTGTTAAAGTCTTTACAGGAGAGTGCAAATGCTGCCAAGACTACATTTGAACCAATTGTTCACCAGCTAGCAACGTCAGTCTCCACCGAGTTGAAGTCCTTCGCTTCTTTTCGTCAAATGCTTTCAGACGACAACTCAGCCTTCCGCACAACCATTGACGAGCGTCTCTCGAAGCTACAAGAAGATTTGGCTGCCAAGAACTCTCTTATGGATGTTCTTGCCAAGAAGACCACTGCTCTGAAGGTCAAGAGCGTTCAACTCTCCCACTCTCAACAGGAGATTGACTCTCTTCGGTCTGAAAGGGAGGTGATAAAGTCGTGTGTTTCGGATGTCCACTCTACCATCTCCAACATCCTCGAAGCACATGATCCTATCCTTAACTATACTGTGAGGCGTGACCTTGCAGAGAAGCTGTCTCCCGCCCTTGCCCTGCTCAGCAAACTCGAAGGGCTACTTGATTTCGTGTCCATTCCGAAACAAGGGGGAGAGAAGGAAACAATGTCTCAACCACCTCCTACTTCCACAGCTACTCACACTACTGAACCTCCTCTAGTAGGTCAAGCCTCCGGTTCTGGTGTGAAAGACAAAGGCAAAAATATTGCTGAGGAAGAAGAAGAAGAAGACAAAGAAACAATCACCGACTTGTTGAAGCGTAGAAGTCGACGCAATGAGGCTGATATCAGTGCTCGTGTGGCAAGAGAGGCGGAAGAAGCCGAACGAAAACAGAAGGAAGCCCACGACCTTCTTGAGAGTAGGAAAACTCTTTTTCCTGCCTGGACTCTCGAGAGGATGATAAAAGAAGCCATTGACACACCGAGTATCTTGTGGCTAGAACCTGTAATCTCTCTTGATTGTTCCAACACTGTCGACTCTCAATTTGGCATGCCACTGACCCGAAAGGCGTTCATCTTTCATGCCTTCTCCAACGTTGCAGAGTTCCCTCATCCTCATCCACAGGTTGATCGGGACTTAATCAATTTCTATCTGAAGGCTGCTCAACCTCAGTATCAGACTTGGAGTGCTCAGAAGATTATCAACGTTCGGGTCTTGAAGCCGTATAGTGAAGGGAACTTCATCAACATTTGGTTCAAGGTACTTCGAGGATCTGCCAAAACCGAACATGCTATTTCCCTTGCAGATCTTCCAAACCTTAATCCCCATGATTGGATTATCTTGCACAACATCCTTCTCACCAACGAAGCTGAATACGTTCCGATCATCGACCATCTCAAGAGGATGCTCGTGTGCTACATCATGGAAGTTGCATTGATGGATCAGGAGATTGCAAGCGTATTTAAGAAGAAACCAAAAATATCTCCTGTGGGCTCTACTAGTGATCTCAACCAAAGGCAGATGGGTAAAATTGACTCGAGAAGGAATTCGGTCATGTTCACCAGGAACGAAGGACAGAAATGTCTTTTCGCTTTGGCTGACAAACACCTCTATACCACTGCTTGCTTAGAGCACGTTTTGGGGATCATCCACAGATGCAAGCAGAACTCAGCGGATGATGTCAAGTACTTCGATGACATGATACAATAGTACATTCGGTTCAGACAGACTATTCTCGCTCTTATCACACGTCTGTTTGATACTGTAAAGAAGGCTCCCGCTGTTGGCCCGAAGAAGAAGTAGTCTCGCTCCAATTTGACGCAAAGGGGGAGATTGTTGGGTCGTGTTTTGTATTAAGTGTTGCGTCTATTGGGCTCGTTAGCTAGTCCATTTTTGTATCTCCGGTATGGGCCTGTCCATCCGTGAGTTTAGTAGGGTTGAATATAAATATAGGTGCTTGCATGCATCTTAGAAAAACGATAGAATACAACGATCAGAGCATTATTCATAATTTTATTATTATCGTTCTTGTAACCCTAAATCCTCTACAGCGGAAGTTCTTAGTCGAGCTCTGTTGAGGATTATTTGATCTAATCATTCGACATATTTTGATCCACTCTTGTTTTATTTATTGTTTTGAGTTCATCGTAATACCCGTTTGATAGATCTAATCGATCTTCACGTTTGTTATTTTATCCTATCACTATGGGTTTTAGCCCAACTTCATTATCCATCGAGCATTAGCCCACTATACAAGTATGGATGATTTACACAATCAACCCATATATTTAATTAGTCTTCTTTTGATCACTTAATTAATCCTAGATTAATTCTTGATCAATACTAATTAAATAATCTTATTATTCTTATTATTAATATACTAGAACTTATAATATATTAATAACCATAAGTGTCTTATTTCTCTCATTATAGTCTATCCAAGTGCATGATGCCATGCAACCCAAATGGACCATGCCGGGTCGGGTCAATTCTTACCAATTATAGTTATGGACTTAGACATTAATCCACATTAACTTCCAGAATAATTACTTTATTCAAACTCTCCAAAGTTAGTCATATGTTAGAAGTAGGTACGAATCAAGACTGTTGTGAATTGGTCTTGTAGATGTCTTAGGTGGTTAGACATAGCAAAAGTTGCTACAACATTCATGAGTGCTCATAAGTTTTGAGTATTGGATTAAACCCACGCTCACTTGTATCACTTAATGGAATTTATCTCGAGTGATCGTGAGACGGTAATATCATATAAATCTTCAAACCTAGAGATATGAGTTGTTGCCTATGAGTTGATTGTGCGTTGATAGTACGAAAACGCATCAGTAACTTGATATCATAAAACGTGCCTTTTGTGTATGATTCAACAAGTAGTAGAACAAACATACGATTCGAAGTTTATCTGTTCCTTTTAGTCATTGGAGGATTAAAATCGATATTTGGGCCCCTCGATGATTTTGTTTTGACCTATGTGTCAGGCCTAGTCAGAACCAAATTGATGTGTTCATTTTAGTTCTATGTCAAACAAATCGAAAATCGGGAAACAAACTGCTAGACAATAAGTACGACATTGTTCCATGTATTTGTCCGGCTGATATCTACAACAGGGGATTATATGATCACTTATCTAAAATGGCGCTTCATAGTTCAATAGAGTTTTAAGAGCTACGATTGCTGGTCGGTTCCTGAAGTCATACTTGCTACTATAGTTATTAGACTTACCGAAGTGGGAGACTGTTGGATAAGGTGTCTAAGTCCGTAACTATATTTGGTATGTACTTGACCCGACCCGACATGGTCCATTTGGGTTGCACTTCACCGAAACAATTTATATGGATAATCTTTTGAGAGTAGTATAGTTATGATTTATTAATATATTATTAGTTATAATATATTAATAAGAAATCATATTATTTAATTAGTATTGATCAATAATTAATTTAGTGATCAAAAGGAACTAATTAAATATGGACTCTTATATAGAATGGGCCAAGTTCATTTAGGATGGGCTAAGCTTACATGAATAGTCCATGGAGTTTTAACCCATGGATCCTATAGAAATGAAAGGTCATGGGTATTAGGATTTACATGGATGTATCCCTAATCCTCCATACTATATAAAGAGGTATTTGGCACATAAAATGGCACTAGTATATGTGAGAACAAGGTGGGACAATTTCTATATAGTGCATACTATTCTCTCAAGCTTTCCAACGTGTTTTGGTGATTTGTGATTCCACTTGAGGCATTCACAATATTGGTGCTAGGCTCTTAAGACTCCAAGCAATCAACCATAAGAAAAGGTATGTTATTCTACTAAGGTTTTATATTACAAGTACCCCGTAACATGCTAGTTAGGTTGAGAACCCTAGAAAATGAATCTTTGCATGTACAATAGAGAAAACATAGATCCAAGTTTTCTAGGGTTGCATGTACACCATAGGAGTGTTAGAATGCTCAAAACCCATCAGGTGCATCACCTAGAGGTATCAAGCTTGAAACTTTCTCATGGTTTTGAATAGTTCATGTTTTGGTCCATTTCTAGGGTTTTATGTCCCAAGCTTGAAGATTTATGAGTTTGATGAACTACAAAGCATAGTTTGTGTCCTTTTAGGTGTTTTTAGACGTTTGGGTTCATAAAAATGAGATATTGGTCATCAAGATCTCTCCATGCTTGAGATATGTGGACCTTTGTGATTAAAGGATTAAAGTTTAAGAGTTTTAGACTTTTCCAGCCTTGCTAAGGCCTAAATTCACCAGCTTTATGGAGTAATGGACCTTATTCAGCCCAAATATGCAGTGGTAGAAATTGTCTTAATGAATTCAAATAAAAAGAGTGAAAAAAGGGAATCTGGGGAGTACGTCGTGCGTGCTCCCAGCTACGCGTCGTGTAGCACTGAGAAACCTCGATGCATGCATGCATGGCTGTACGCCCAACGTAGAGGGATGTACACCCACCGCACGTGTTAGGTGTTGACTTTCTTTGACTTTTAGGGTTTTGGTCAAGATGTGGACTTTTGAAGGGCAAAATGTGATGGGTTTTGTCCATATGAACATTCCTATGTGCACATACAAACCCTAATGCTTGGATCTAGGTTTCTCTAATTGAACATGCATTAAATCCAAGACTTCTAATGACTATTAGAGTATAATAACACAAGAAATCAGATTTGTAAGATTACCTTGAATCACATGCTTGAATCTTCTTGTCCTTGGAGCTTTAGAGTCACAATTGTCACTCCTCTAATGGCTTACAAACACCAACTAGCAAGAGGATGATTAAAGAGAGAGGAGAGAGGAGGAAGAAATCTGCTAGGGTTTCCTTAGAGACAAAAGTGTCGATTTCCCTTAACCCATAGGGTCTATTTATACTAGTGAGGCTCCTAGGGTTTCACCCTTAAACCCTAATTGGATAACTTAGGCCCTAAGCAATCCAATACCCTAATGATAAGCCTTGGACGATTTTAAGGTCTATCCAAAGCCTCAAAATCGTCCCCCCTTATCCATAAGGGATTATAGCCCAAAGTACAACTATCATACAATTGACAGTTTATGCCCTTTTATTCAATTAATCTCTTTAAGTCACCAAATTAATTCCTAATTAATTTATGACTTATATTAATTAACTAATAATATTATTATTCCTTATATTATTCTCATAATATAAATAATATTTCTTCTCTCATTATAAATCATCCTGTCAAGTTGCTATGGTGAAGGCAACCCAAAAGGACCATGCACAACCGGGTCAAATACTTGCCTAATATAGTTGCAGCCTTAGACACTAGTCCAACAGTCTCCCACTTGGATAAGTCTAGTAACTATATACAAGTATAATCCGATTAGCAATCATAGCTCTCAAAGACACTGTCAAACTCTGATCTTATCCATCCTGTCCTTTAGATAAGGGATCGTACAGTCCTCTGTTTAGATATCATGCAGACATTTACATGGAACCAATTGTCTGGCATTTGGTTTCTGGATATCAGATTTATTCGACATAGAACTTAATCGAACACATCAATTTAGTTCTGACCGGGCCCGACACATAAGTCAAATCAAATCATCGAGCGGCCGAAATATCGCTTTTACCCTCTTAGGATAAAAGTAACAGATAAACTTTGACTTATATGCATTTACTTATTCATTAATCAACTATACACAATAATGCGTTTTATAACATCAAGTTACTGATGCGGTTTCGCATTATCAATGTTCAACCAATTAACAAATAACAAACCATATATCTGGGTTTACAGACCATATGATATTATCATATTGCGATCACCCTTTATTTATCATATTCCATAAGGTGATTCCAGCAAGCACGGGTTTGTTCCAATGCTCAAAACTAGTTCATAAGCACTCATGAACGTTGCAGCAAACTTTTGCTATGTCTAATACCATTTAGACAATCTACACACCAATTCATGACAATCTTCATTCATACCTACTTCCAACATATGAATGATTGTGGACACTTCGAATAATTCGATTATTCTTAATAAACTCAATTATTCTGGAAGTCAAAACATGCAAAGTGAAACAATAGTTAAACAATTAACATAAGATAGTAACATTACTCATAAATAATAATCCTTTATTTAATCATCAAATGTCAATTACATTTATCTATTACACGTTTCTAATACTATCTAATCTATGCTAATATCATCCTTCAGCCCACTACTCCTAGCATGTTGCAAGTGCTTAACCCTGCTCAATCCCTTCGTAAGTAGATCTGCTGGGTTATCTTCTGATGATATCCTCTTAACCACGAGTTGTCCTTCTTCTACACGATGTCTAGTAAAGTGATATTTTCTGTCGATATGTATAGATCTACCATGATCCCTTGGTTCCTTGGTCAAGGCAACCACTCCTTCATTATCACAGAAAAGTTCCATGGGCTCCTTTATGGCAGGTACAACTCCAAGATCACCGATGAAGTTCTTCAACCATATTGCCTCCTTCGACGCTTCGCTCGCTGCAATGTACTCTGATTCGCACGTTGAATCAGCTACGGTTTCTTGCTTGGAACTTTTCCAAGTCACTTCTCCTCCATTCAGGGTAAAGACTCATCCCGACTGCGAACGGTAGTTGTCCCTGTCAATCTGAAAACTGGCGTCACTGTACCCTCGCACCTTCAAGTCATCACTCCCTCCGAGGACTAGAAACCATTCCTTCGTCCTCCGAAGGTACTTAAGGATATTCTTGACCGCAATCCAATGGGCTCTGCCAGGGTTCCCTTGATATCTACTAACCATGCTCAAAGCAAAGGCTACATCAGGGCGAGTACAAGTCATAGCATACATGATTGAGCCAACTGCGGAAGCGTATGGTACTCGGCTCATTTCTGCTATTTCAGCTTTAGTACTCGAACTTTGAGTCTTACTCAACTTGGCATTACTTTGTATCGGTAATTCTCCCTTCTTCGAGTTTTCCATACTAAAACGTTTCAGTACTTTATCTAAGTAAGTATTCTGACTAAGTCCTATTAGTCTCTTACTTCGTTCTCTCGCTATCCTTATTCCCAGAATATAGGAAGCCTCTCCGAGGTCCTTCATAGAGAAGCACTTCCCGAGCCAAGACTTAACCTCCTGCAGAGTCGGGACGTCGTTTCCTATGAGTAGTATGTCGTCGACATACAAAACGAGGAAGCTTGCTATACTCCCACTGGCTTTGACATATACACATGATTCATTTTCTCTTCGTACAAATCCAAACTCTTTGACTTTCTCATCGAAGCAAAGATTCCATCTGCGCGACGCTTGCTTAAGTCCATAAATGGACTTCTCAAGCTTACACACTCTATTCGGATGCTTCGGATCAACAAAACCCTCTGGCTGAGCCATGTAAACATTCTCAGCCAACTTCCCATTAAGGAAAGCGGTCTTGACATCCATTTGCAAAATCTCATAATCATGAAATGCTGCAATCGCTAGCATCACTCTAATAGATTTTATCTTTGCAACTGGTGAGAAGGTCTCATCATAGTCAACTCCGGGAGTTTGAGTAAAGCCCTTCACAACCAATCGCACCTTATACGTATGTACGTTTCCATCCACGTCGGTCTTCTTCTTGAAGATCCATTTGCACCCAACGGTCTTAAGTCCGGGCACATTATCAACCAAATTCCAAACTTGGTAGTCGTACATGGATTGGATCTCGCTGTCCATTGCCTCTTTCCATTTCGCAGACTCTGGGCCTGCCATGGCTTCCTTATAGCTATTAGGTTCATCTAAATTTATTATTGTTCCATCACTAATATACGTGTCCCCTTTGGTAGTAATATGAAAACCATACAACTGGGGTTGAACTCTAACTCTTTCGGAATGTCTAAGAGGTAATGACACGTCAATCGGTTCAACCGGAGTTTCCTCCTCGGGTTGAGTGCCAGCGGCAGAGGTTCCTTCATCAATCGACTCTTGAATCTCTTCAAGCTCAATTTGCATCCCACTGTCTCCTTGGCTTATGAGTTCTCGCTCTCGGAAAACTCCTCTCCTCGCAACGAAGACAACATTTTCCTTCGGTCTATAGAAGAGTTATCCAAAGGATTTTTGCGGGTAGCCGATGAAAATACATCGCTCACTACGAGGTTCAAGCTTGTCGTGAGTATCCCGTCTTACGAAAGCCTCACAACCCCAAGCCTTGATATGTGCTAATGAGGGAGCTTTCCCTGTCCACATCTCGTGAGGTGTTTTGGCAACCTTCTTAGTAGGGACTCGGTTATGGATATGGGCGGCAGTCTCTAAGGCATACCCCCAAAATGAGATAGATAGTGAAGCACGACTCATCATAGAGCGGACCATGTCTAACAAGGTTCGATTACGCCTTTCTGCCACACCATTCAACTGTGGTGTCCTAGGTGGCGTCAATTGTGAAACTATTCCACACTCCTTGAGATAGTCGTGGAATTCAAGACTTAGGTATTCTCCTCCTCGATCGGATCGAAGCATCTTGATTTTCCTGCCCAATTGATTCTCCACTTCATTCTTGAACTCTTTGAACTTTTCAAACGTTTCTGACTTTTGCTTGATCAAGTAGATATACCCATATCTACTATAGTCATCGGTAAAAGTCACATAGAAGCGGTTCCCATCCTTTGTGGTTGATCTAAACGGTCCACATACATCGGTATGTATGAGGTCCAATAGACCCTCACCCCTTTCACATGTACTAGTGAAGGGTGACTTGGTCATCTTTCCAAGCAAACAAGACTCGCATGTGTCATCTTCCCTAAGGTCGAATGACTCCAACACTCCATCCTTTTGGAGTTGGGCTATGCGCTTCTTGTTGACTTGTCCAAGACGACAATGCCACAAGGATGCTCTATCCATACTATTGGAAGAATCCATGCATAAAACATCATTTCCTAGGTTATCTACAATCATAAAAGTTTCATAAATTCCATCACATGGTATTGCTTCAAAATATAAGACACCATTTAGATAAGCATAAATAGAACCATTCTCATTATTAAAAGAAAATCTAAATCCTTGTCTAAACAAACCATGAAATGAAATGATGTTTCTTGCCATTTCTGGCGAATAGCAACAATTGTTCAAATCTAAACATAAACCATTCCTAAGCACTAGAGAATACACTCCAATCTTGGTCACAGGTGACGATCTTTTGTTCCCCATGATTAGATTTATTCTTCCATGCTCCACATCCCTATTTCTTTTTAGTCCCTGCAATTCAGAACAAATGTGGTAACCACACCCGGTATCTAGTACCCAATAAATAGCATGAGATGAATCATTAGATTTAATTATGTATATACCTGCGAAAGACGGCTTGATCTTTCCTTCCCTGATGGCTTGCAGGTAGTCTGGGCAGCTTCTCTTCCAATGCCCTATTTCATGGTAGTGGTGGCACTCTGCCTTCTTTGGGTTTGGGTTAGGCTTAGCGGGATCAACTTTGGTCCCACTAGAAGAGGAACCATCTCGGGACTTTCCCTTGCGGTGGTTTTTAGACGGATCCTTCCTTTTCTTGCCTCATCCTTGCCCAATGGCCAAAACAGGAGCAGCGGGTGGATTGTGAGTGGGTGCAACCGACTTGTCCTTGAGGTTGCTCTCAGCAACCCTAAGGAGGCCTTGGAGCTTACTTAGGGTGACCTCTTCCTTGTTCATGTGGTAGGTCATCCTAAATTGATTGTAACACGGAGGCAAGGAGTGTAGCACCATGTCGATAGCCAAGTCTTCCCTAAAGTCAACATTCAACTTGTGAAGACGATCGACATACCTTTGCATCTTTTGCAGGTGCATGGTTAGAGATTCTCCATGACCCATTTTAGCGGAGATCATGATAGTGAAGATCTCATAATGTTCCTGCCTCGCATTCTGGTGGTATCTCTCCAACAAGTCTTGGTGCATTTCGTACGGATACATGTCCTCATAGGACTTTTGGAATTCAGCGTTCATCGTGGCTATCATGATGCAATGAACCTTCGTCGCATCACGTTCATGAGTCTCAAAAGCAGTCCTTTCAGCCGGAGTAGCAATTTCTGGGTTGATCTTCTCGAGCTTCTCATCGAGGACATACTCCTTGTCCTCGTAGCGAGCAATTGTGCGAATGTATCTTATCCATTCACTAAAGTTCGTTCCATCAAAAGTCACCTTTTGGCAAAGGCTCATCATTGTGAATGAACTAGCAGCAGCGTTGTTCACGTTCGACATCTACAAATAGAAAGGACAAAGATAGATAGAATTTGAATCCCTAATTATCACCCAATAAGAAAATTAGGGCTAGGATCCAACAACAATATTTACATATTAAAAAAGGGATGCCGTAATCTAACATGCGAACAATTTGAAGGTAAGTGAATGACGATTCACTAATTCTCCACCATGAAAACAAAACTTTAAGTTCTAAATGTATTGAGAATTCCTAGGTTTCAATGAGATTCATTGAACTTTTCAATGGCATGTTTAAATCTCAATATGCCCCTCTCGTTTATGACTGGGATACCGAGGATCACAAATTGGGTGTGAATTACCATGCAAATTCACATGGTGCCTTCATTGTAACAATCACCTATTCGATGTGCTGGTAAACCACACACGCTCCATCGAACTATGATAAACAATGAATCACCCTTTGCCACATTTGCTTAGAACCAATTAGTGTGCCGGTAAACCACACACGCTCCACTAACTTCTTAGCAAGGGTGCAAAGTGTAATTTCATGGGATTGCATCAATTCACTTTTCCTAAAGTAACTATGATTGGGAATTCTTTGAAAAACATGTAGTTACTTTGTATTTCATATTATACTTTTAATGAGGAGATGAGGTTTCCCTATCCTACCCGTTCGGCTAACGACCCTCCACCGATCAAGCAAGCAGTGGGTTTGAGTGTACACCCATTAAGCGCCATTTTATAGGCAACAACCTTATACCCACCTTATAGACCGGCTTCGTGAATGAGGCCTACTAACGGTAAGACTAGCCTTTTTAATTATACATATATATATATATATATATATATATATATATATATATTAATCTTGTAATATTATATTAGTATAGGGTTGAATTTTAAACTTGTAAAATTCTAGGGTTTGAAATTTAAATTGTCTAAATTAAACTTTTAATCACAAAACATAAATTTCAAAACTTGAGGGCAAGTTTTAAACTTTTCAAAACATAGGGGATCAAATAACAAATAATCTAAATTAACATTTAATCACATAATTATCCATATTTGATTTATTTAATTATTTCTTGCAAAACAATTTACCAGTTTAATTAAAATAATTAATCAGTTATCATATAAGGAAATTAATATTTAATTAATTGATAAATATTTTCAATTAGGTCAAGAATATACTCAAATATATCATAAAAACGAATTTATATTGACCTATTAAGATTATGGTAAGTATCCACAAGATAAACAGCAAGAAATCCCGAAATTAGCTCTTTCTGACGCTCGGACTCGCCGAGTACCTCAATGGACTCGCCGAGTTGATCCTACTCGCCGAGTCCACTATGGGACTCGCCGAGTCCACCAGGCAGAAACAAAAAAAATCGAATTTTGCAAGCAACAAACAAGCAACCAATGCATCAATTCAATAGAAACCAATCTAGTCTCTGATACCACTGATGGGTTTTGTCCATATGGACAATCCTATGTGCACATACAAACCCTAATGCTTGGATCTAGGTTTCTCTAATTGAACATGCATTGAATCCAAGACTTCTAATGACTATTAGAGTATAATAACACAAGAAATCAGATTTGTAAGATTACCTTGAATCACTTGCTTGAATCTTCTTGTCCTTGGAGCTTTAGAGTCACAATTGTCACTCCTCTAATGGCTTACAAACACCAACTAGCAAGAGGATGATTTAAGAGAGAGGAGAGAGGAGGAAGAAATCGGCCAGGGTTTCCTTAGAGACAAAAGTGCCGATTTCCCTTAACCCATAGGGTCTATTTATACTAGTGAGGCTCCTAGGGTTTCACCCTTAAACCCTAATTGGATAACTTAGGCCCTAAGCAATCCAATACCCTAATGATAAGCCTTGGACGATTTTAAGGTCTATCCAAAGCCTCAAAATCGTCCCCCCTTATCCATAAGGGATTATAGCCCAAAGTACAACTATCATACAATTGACAGTTTATGCCCATTTATTCAATTAATCTCTTTAAGTCACCAAATTAATTCCTAACTAATTTATGACTTATATTAATTAAATAATAATATTATTATTCCTTATATTATTCTCATAATATATAAATAATATTTCTTCTCTCATTATAAATCATCCTGTCAAGTTGCTATGGTGAAGGCAACCCAAAAGGACCATGCACAACCGGGTCAAATACTTGCCTAATATAGTTGCAGCCTTAGACACTATTCCAACAAAATGGTTTTTTACCCTCCTGAGATTTAGTAGAGGACTTGTTCTAACATTTTAAGGGTTGTTCATGTCAATTATTAATTAGTGGTATATGTGACATACGTTAGGCGGAGACTAGACTGACAATTCGTGTACATTATTTATTTACTTTACTTGAAAGGTGAGTCTTCTCACTATACTTACATGTGTGGTAATTTATGAGTGACCAGAGGGTCTTATTCATGTTATTGACCGGAGGGTCTTATCTGTATTGTTCACCGGATGGTCTTATTTGCTTAGGCTGATTTATGTGTTATTGTGCATTATGTCTTTGTGACTTATGCTGTTATATTATTCTGCGTATGTGTTGCGCAATGACTGGAGGGTCCATACAGAGACATGATACCGGAGGGTCTTCACTGAGACACATGACCGGAGGGTCCTTATCGAGATATAGTCATGAGAGGCTTATTATTTGGGTATGTGGTATTTATGGGAACTCACTAAGCTTTGTGCTTACAGTGTTTGTGTAAAATGTGTTTCAGGTACATCTCATGATCATGGGAAGGCGCCAGCATGATTGTACTCACCAGCTTGATGATTTGTGTTTATGTAGATTCTGGGATATTTGACAAACAATTTCTGATGTTTTGTGTTTGGGAAAATAACAAATTTGGCATGAGAAATGTTAAACTATGTTTTGTTTGAAACTTTTGAAATGAAAAAAAAGTTATTTGAAATTTTAGAGTGTTACAAGAATTACTTGTGATTGAATCCATGAAGTATTCTCTAAGCGTATTTTTATCCAATACATAAAATCTCTATTTTTCAAAGTACTCATGAATATTGTAGCAATTCCAGTTGCAATGTCTTAACCTCAAACGACAATCTAGAATCAATTCATGATTGTCTTAATTTACTACTCACTTCCAAAAGTATGAATGACTGTTGAATTTTGAATAATATTTAAATTACTCAGGGAAGTAAAACATGAAAAGTGAAAAGAAATAATAAATTAATGACTATGGTACTATACCTATTGAGCAAAAATAAATTTTTATTATCTAATCAGCATAATAATTATGAATTTATTCATTGTATAATGTTTCGAGTAATCAACTAAGCACTTGAATTAAATTACATCAGCGACGCCATGTTGTGAACATGCATACTATACCTCTTGATGGTCCTTCCTTTGTAAACAGATCGACTAGACATTATTCCAATCATGCTCATTTCATAATTCCAAATTCTTATGTCACACCCCAGGCCGAGGCGGCGGAACATGTTGGGCTGTGCGAGTTAGATCATGAATCTCAGACAATTTGGATATATAGCACAAGTACAACATTAAACAAAATAGTAGATGTATTTCATTTTGAAGTTTGAATAAAACATTGTTACAGATAATAATAGAGTACATAAATTTCCTTAAACAGGTAGGCATGTATAACAAAAACTAAAAAAACTAGGTCGCCTGGAATCCATCACTATTCCTTCGTCTGGAATGCTTGTTTAGTGATTTCCTAAAAATACATGTAGTTTTGAGGGTCAACACAAGGTTGGTGAGAGTTATAGGTTTTTTGATAATGTGGTAATGATACTTTTAAAATGACCAAAAAGTATTGTCTTTGTAAGTAAAACCATTAAATGTTTCGTAGAGAACCTTTTAGGGATACCTTTAAAGCAAAAAGGTATATTATTTGTAAGTAATTCCATACTTGAAAGGTTTTGTAGAGAATGAAAAATAATAATTAAATCCATACTTAAAATGTTCTATAGAGAGATAAACCAAGTCCACAGTTTGTAGAGAGAGAAACCAAATCCATGTTTTATAGAGAAAGAAACCAAATCCATGGTTTGTAGAAAGAGAAATCAAATCCATGGTTTGTAGAGAGAGAGAGAGATCCAGTTAATGTTTATAGTGAGTCCTATAATTGAGCTATGTGACTGAAGAACCCTTACAACGCTTCATTGGACATCGTAAAAATGACTGAAGATAGTAATCACCCGTTTCGACTTGTCTATCAAGGTTTTAGCTAACAACTGTAGGTGAGGGTGTCAACTCGTATAGATCTATACATATGTAAATCGCTCCGAGGATTAACAGTTATAGTGGTGTGGGTACTAAGTGTTTATACTTAGGAAATGAATAGCGTCCTACTATTGAAGCCATTAACTACTATACATGAATAACCTGGCCTATCTAATACGTGGATAAACATCTGGGGCATAATGATCGAGAGTGAATAGCCTTATCTTATATGTGGATAAGCATCTGGTGCGTAATGATCGAGAGAGAATAGCCCTAACTTATTCATGGATAAGTCACTAGGCAAAATTATTTATGTTGAATAACGTTTTACTATAAAAGCCGAGTATGTTCGATAATTATATATGTAAAAGTACACGATAATCGCTTAAATAAGTGGTAAATCTCATAGTAATATACACAAGTACATGTATAATTCTAAGTTATGATATAACTAAACGTGTGTGTGTGTGTTTGTATATATATATATATATATATATATATATATATATATATATATACATACATACATACATACATGCATGATATAAGATTGAAATACTACAAAGGTGGCAATCTTTTATGACATGCAATTTGTGACATACATTGTCACATAAAATCATAACTTGTTGTAGTGAAATGATATGTTATTTTGATTAGTTGTAACATGTTAGACCACCATAACATATATGTATCAAGTTTATCACTGGTTTATTTGTAAAGTTATATGTATCAAGTTTATCACTAGTTTATTTGTAAATAATACGTTACTTGACAAAGTAACATTTATAAACTAGATATGAGTTTGTAAGTGTTTACCATAAACAAAATATGATCTTGCACATGTATTCTCCCCCAAAGTATATAAAATCTTAAAAAGAGGGTTCGTAAACACTCACCCTTGAGGCGTGAATTTGGTTTAGACTTGGGGATGTGATCGTGTTCGGGAAGCACCATGAGATTGCAGGAAAATACCAATGAACTTAACCTGTGTTTGGACTAGACATAACCTCATGAAACAACAATAAAACCTAAGAATTGGACTTGGAAAACACCATAGAAAAGTAAATGGAACACGAGGGTAGTGGTGGAGGCCGGATTTGCGATGGCAGCAAGGTGGCAACTTGACAGTGAAGGTGCTCTGGCAGCTTCGCTGCCCTTTCTTTTTGTGTCTGGAAATGATCGACGAAAGGGAAGGCAAAAAAAAAATGACGGTGGTGATCAGGGGGTTCGTGTGGTGGTTGATCGATCTAATAGTGGGTAAAAAGTTGAAGGGCTATGGTGGTTCTCGGTGGTCATTGTCCACCTCTGATAAGAGTTTTTAGACCAAGAGAGAGGAAGAGTAAGGGAGAAAAGAGAGGGATTTGTTTAGCTGATTTGTTATGGTTGAATGAGAAGCAAATGGTTTCTTTATAACCTAATTCAAGCTTGAAAGCCTAGTTATGCACCATACTCTCTTCTACGGTAAAACACTCAAAGAACTAACCCATACTTGTATTAGAAGAGGAGGTGATGATGGAGTTGAGGCCGTGAGTATGGATAAGGAAAAGGCCTTTGGCTGATTTTTTTCATCATGCAAGCAACGTGGCCATGTTGGGTGATGTCACTAATTCCATAAACTCCTTAAAGCTCTTATAGATTTGTGTGCGAAGATCTCGATTTCTAATATTTTTTCGAAAGTAGTGAATGATAGAGCTGAGTGCACTAATTCCAGAAACCCGAACAAATTATTTTTCGAGTTGTAGAAATCCAGGATATCGCGTTTAAATATTTGTGTTTAATTAACCCGAAACGTCCAATTTTTCGACTCTTAAAAATATTTTTACTAAAAACATTCCAAGTATGGAATCAAATAAAAGATCATAGTTTGAGTCCAAAAAACGCTCTCAGTATTTCCGTCTGAGGTGTGCAAGTGACTCAATGGATTGTAACGGTTTATGCAGTTTATAGAAAATTAGTATTATACTGGTTTGGTTTCTTATAACAGTCGTATCTTTTCCGTACGAGCTCCATTTTGGATGTTCTTTATATTTAAGGACTCAGGTGAACATGTACTACGAGACTAGAGTGTTTGCTTTGCTCACAAATGCTTAATATGAAATTTTAGTTTTTCAAATGTATTAACTAGGGTTACAGTTTGTGCCTTACGATTCGTTTGAAATTCTCCACAATTGGAAGTAAGATACCATCTCATCTCTTATTTTAATTATAATGACACTATTTATTTTTCAAAATATGCATTAAATAGCCAATAGGTCTTATTACAAAGAGGTTTGTGGTGAATCGACTGTCTAGAATTTTAGACCTAAATCTTGGGATGTCACGTTACCTCCCCGTTAAAGGAATTTTGTCCCAAAATTATTTCGTTCCACTAGTGGAGGGGCACCATTGAACAGTTGTGGGTACTTATGTTTCATCTGGTCTTCCCGTTCCTAAGTAAACTCCGGCCCTCTACGAGAGTTACATCAGACTTTTACTATAAGTATGTGACTTTGTTTTAGGATTTTGATTTCTTAATCCATGATCTCCACCAGTTCCACTATAAAGTGAAGTTTAGTGTTGACCTAGATCTCATCGAGAGGAATAACAATGTTCTTATCAGAGATACCCTTCTTGAGATTACATACGTGGAAGGTATCATGAAATTGTCTGAGTTCTTAAGGTAATTTGAGTTTGTAAGCCACCGGACCAATCCTTTCTAGGATTTCAGAAGGTCTGATGCATCGGGGATTTATTTTACCTCATTTTCAAAATCTAATGACACTTTTCCATGGTGCAAATTTTAGTAGGAGACGATCTACTACTTTGAATTCTTGGGGTTTATGTCTCACGTCAGCATAACTTTTCTAACAACTATGTGCAGCCTTTAATCGTTCCTTTATTTAAACAATCTTTTCTGTTTTTTCATGAATGATCTCTAAACTAGTAAGTAGAGTATCTCCAAAATGCTTTCTAGCCAGTTGAGTATCTCCAACTTCTACCTAGCATATTAGAGAACGGCATTTGTGTTCGTACAAGGCCTCGAATGAAGCAACCTTTATGCTAGAGTGATAACTATTGTTGTATGAAAACTCAACCATTGGTAAGTAAGTATCCTATGCATTACCAAAGTCTATCACACAAACACAGAGCATGTCTTCCAGGGTTGGTATCATCATTTCATTATGTCCATCCGTTTAAGGATGATATGCAGTACTCATGTCTAGTTTGGTCCCTAAGAACCTCTGCAATGATTGCCAAAATCTGGAAGTGAATCTGCTATCTTGGTCCGAGATAATAGATATCGGTACACTATGTAGTTTGACTATTTCCTTGAGATAGGTCCTGGTGAGTTTCTTCATTTTGTTAGTTTCTTTGATGGCTAGGAAGTGGGCGACTTCGGCATACGGTCAACCACTACCCAAATGGTATCATAACCGTTTGAAGTTCTTGGAAACTTTGTTATGAAGTCCATGGTTATTTGTTCCCATTTCTATTCCGGGATCAACGGTTGTTGTAGTAGACCAGATGGTTTCTGGTACTCTACTTTGACTTTAGAGAAAGTCAAGCATTCACTAACATATGTGGCAATATCTGCCTTCATGTTGGGCCACCAATAAATCTTCTTAAGAACTAGATACATCTTATCTGATCCAGGATGTATCGAATATTTCAACTTATGACCTTTATTTAAGACTAGACTCTTGACTTCGCCAAACTTTGGGGTCCAAATTCGGTTCATGAAATATCGTGTTTCATCTTCCTTGAGGCCGAATTGTTTGCCCATTCCACTCAGGTTTACTTTTATGATATTTTCGGGTTTGAGTGCTTCCAGGTGAGCGTCTCGAATTTGGGTGGTGAGATAGGAGTGGATTGTTGTTAGGGTGGAAAGTTCTCCTTGGATGTTGGCTTACCCTTTTGTGATGTGTAATGGGTTTAGCCTTTCTTATAAATAGGATGTGAGTGGCTCCCATGTTATGTAAAAACTTGTAAGACCCATTTAAATGTTAGTTTAATGAGAGAAAAAACAAAACCCAATTGTACTCTTACTATTCTAATTGATCTTAAATGTGTTTATTTACTCGTTGTGTTCTTGATGTTTGAATGATTCACTACATCTTTTCAATTTCTCACTTGACATCATAATTAGGATCACTATATTTGGTATCAGAGCGGGTATTCTTGAAGCTCTCAAGAATTGATCCATGATGACTACATGATTTGAGTGAATCTTCATTGTTGTGAGTTCTTAATCTCTGAGAAAGTTCGTGTTCTAGAAATTGGATTTCTTCCTTGATTTGATCCAAAATTCGAGTTTCTCTCTCTAGAATACTTGTTTGTTTCACTTTCTCTCTATAGATATTTCATTCTTAATCGCTTTCTCTCTCTAGAATAATCCATGTTCTTGTGATCATGGTGTATTTGGCTTATGATTCTTGGATTGTGATGATTGGAGATGTCAAATACAAAGTCAATGAGAAACAATTTTATGAGTTATTATTGAAAGGCGAGTTGATTACATGGGAAACTTTGATTTCCTATGGAGGCTTGAAAGATGATCATGGAAGATTGGTAATTCAACCACTTTCGAAGATTTGAAGTTTGATTGAAATCACTATGAATATGTTATCTTGGTGTGAAAATCAAAAGGAAGGAAAAGAAAGAGAATTATTAAAGAAGGAATATGTTTCTCATATTGAAGACCCAAATGATCTTCATGCTCTTAACTTTGTTGAAATTCAAGAAATGAGAATTCAATGTGATTTTCATGAAGATGTGAAAGTTTTTCGTTCAATTGGAGTTCAAACTGATGAATGCTTGAATTCTTGTGATTCGTTTGACGGAATGATGCTTTATCGAAAGCCTCCAATCCAAAAAGTTCAAATGTATCAAACTCCAAAAGATTTGATTTAAACTTGCAAAGTTGACGTTGTCAAGAATGAAGTTGTTCTTGAATTAAAATACTCAAGATCCAAAATATGAAAAGGAAGTAAAAGAAGAAGAAGATCAAAAGCAAGAACAAATGGGTTTCTTCACAAAAATCTTCAAAATCGTGTGTTTCATTTTTCATTTTTGATCGTTTTGACTTGTTGGGTTTATTTCGTTTCAACCCCCATTGTTGATCCAATAATTTTTTTTTAAGATCAATTAACAAAATCCAAATTAAATTCTTAAATTTTTTTTACTGTTCATCATTCATACTTCGGAAGCCCGAAAATTCCGAGTGTTACTGTTCATCTAGTCATTTGTTAAGTCCAATGGTGCTCATCACAGCTTATTGAAGCCCAATTCTCATAATCATCTATTGTTGTTATTCGAAGCCCAATTTTCATTCATTCTGACTCACTGTACGAATCCTGTACCTAAACTAGATTCAATTTCGTTGTCTGTTCGTCAATCTCGCTATCTTGTTCTTGATACAGTCAATGTCGAATATTGATACCTGTGATTGTTAAAGCCTTGTTGCTTGGTAATCAAAAGCATATTGGCTTGAAATCACGTGTTTGGAGTCGAATGAGTTCATGATCGAATTCAGTGAAGTATAATAGATGTTCTTTGATTTTGACTCGTATGGAATCAATTTTGATTGAAATCAAACTTGGCTTGAGTCAATAAAGCCTAAAATCGAACTTGATTTTATAATATTTGTTGATTGAGTATGAGTCGATGGTGATTTCGTTGATATTAGTTGTTCGTTCGTATCAAAAGTCCCGTAGTTGAAAGTCAAACGAGTTTTTGAGAAGTCAAAATCGAAATCAGTTTTGGAATCGTAATCGATTTCGATGTTAAATGGTCAGAATCGAATTGAGAGGTCTGAGTTTAACTACATATCGATTGGAATAGAATCGAATCGCTTGGTGTTTTTGACTGATGTCTGATGCTTAATTGCTTAGATCAAAATCAGATGGTATGATTTGAATGCCAAATCGAATGGGTTGGAGTAATTCGTTGTAAGGATGGTTATTTCGTCATGTGGAAATCAAGATTGATCTGTTTGGAAACGAAAGTAAGGTTTCGACTATGAATGGTTGGTATTAAGGTTGAAATCGAAAGTGTTTGTAAAGGATTGGAATCGAAATTGATTGCAACCGTGAACGAAATTTTGGGTTAATGATCAAACTGTTCGACATGTGATGGTTTCTTGGATCGTTCGCATCGAACAGACTTGTCGAAAAGCTTGATGTCGAACGAATTTTGACTGCTTGATGTCGAATGAATCCTGGCCAGATCGATGTTGAACAAGTAGTTTCGATTTTTGGGTTATGGTCGTATTTTGACTTGGAGGTCAAAACTTAGTTCGACAGTGAGGGTCGACTGAGAGTGTTAAGGTTATGTTTTGTGTTGATGTCGATCAAGGATTCATTTTGGGTTAAAGGTCAAAACTGAGTTCGATGTGTAGGATCGACTGGGAAGGATGATAACGAAGGATTTGTGGATGGTTTCTCTATGGTTTAATTGCTTGGGGTATAAACACGATTTCAAAAGAACTGTTCGATGTGTGGACTTTAATTTTGAGGTCGACATTGAGTTTGCTATGTGATTTCGATTTGGGATGAATTTTGTGATTTGTGAATGAGTTCGTTATGGGTCGATCGTTGTGTGATAGCGAAAGTCGCAATATGCATCTGGGTAAGCAAGTGGGTAAGAAAACAAATATTTTCACTTCACATCCCTCAACTTTCAGTGAATGGACAATTTCTATCCACTTTCGAATTGGAGTAAAGTTTTGTGTAGAATGCAAAATTTTCGTTTTGCATCCCTGAAGATTCAACGAATTGGCAGAAATTACCCAGTTTCGACATTGGCTAATTTTCTGTGACATAGGAAGATTTTTCGAGTTTAGTCCCTGCAACTTATGTGAATTGACACTTTATGTCTAGTTTCGAATTTGGGGTAAATTTTCACGTTGGAAGCTATTCTGGTGCAACGAGTCCCTGCAGATTTACGAAATTGACAATTATTACCCAAATTTTAAAATTCTTGCAACTTTCACCCAAAAGTCGAAAATTTTCACAAAATTTTGAAAAATTTCTTCACTTTTTGTGCTTGTTTTTCGTGCAAGTTTTTTTGTGATTTCATTTGTGGCACATATCGAGGGGGGATTCGTCAAGTTTATTCCTCAAACGCTTCTCATCCTTTGTGGGTTTTATAATCACTTGTTGATTATAAAAAGGGGGAGAATGTAGAAATTGGTATTCGAAGCTTCTCGACTATTCATTTACGGATTTGAAGAACGGTGTTACTTTGAGGGGGACTTGGTCTTGATCGCACAAGCTCGTTTGGAGACTGAAGCTGGGACATCCAATCCTAACTTTGATGGGGAGAATGTTAGGGTGCAAAGTTCTCCTTGGATGTGGCATACCCTTTGTGATTTGTAATGGGTTTAGCCTTTCCTATAAGAAGGATATGAGTGGCTCCCATGTTATGTAAGAACTTGTAAGACCTATTTGAGTGTTAGTTTAGTGAGAGAAAGGACAAAACTCACTTGTACTCTTACTATTCTAATTGAGCTTAATCGTGTTTATTTACTCCTTGTGTTCATGATGTTTGAATGACTCACTAGATCTTTTTAATTTCGGACATGTCATCATAACTAGGATCACTACAATTGTTAGGGTTAGAGCCTTTACACGAAGTGGCTTTGCTCATTCTTTCATGCTTAAACCGCCCGCTACGACATTCGCTTTACCGGGATGATAACGAATTTCGCATCGTAATCATTCAGTAACCTGACCCACTTTCGTTTTCTCCTTTTTAGCTCCTTCAAATCGAAGATGTGTTGAAGACTTTTGTGGTCGCTGAACAAGACACACTTTGTTCCATATACGTATTGCCTCCAAATTTTTAAGGCAAACACTACAGCTCCCAATTCTAAGTCATGGGTAGTGTAGTTGGTCTCTTTTGGATTAAGTTGTCTAGATGCGTATGCAATGACTTTATTCCTTTGCATCAATACTCATCCTAACCCTTGGTGACAGGTGTCACCAAATACTAAAAAGTCTTATGTTCCCTGTGGAAGAGACAAAATTGGTGCACTACATAACAATTATTCCAATTTCTGGAAGGCAGACTCTACTTTGTCTCCCTAATCGAATTTCTTGTCTTTTAGGCTATTTTGGAGAATTTCTCGTTGAATCTCTGGTAATAGCCCGTAAGCCCTAAGAATTGGCGTACTTCGGTTGGCGTTGTTGGTGCCTTCCAATCCCTAATCGCTTTGATCTTCAAGGAATCAACATGAATCCTTTTGTTACTGACAATATGGCCGAGAAAATGCACTTCGTTCATCTAAAAATCACAATTAGAGAAATTTGCATACAGTTTCTCCTACCTTAACGAATCCAGAATTAATTGTAAGTGTTAGCCATGTTCTTCCTTATTTCGTGAATATACTAACATGTCACTGATAAACATGATCACAAATTTATACGAATAGGGTTTACACACCCGATTCATAAGGTCCATCAAAACGGCTAGTGCGTTGGTCAGTCTGAACGGCATAACCAAGAACTCATAGTGACCGTACCGAGTCCTAAATGTCGTCTTTGGAATGTATGCTTCTTGAAATCTAAGTTGGTGATAGCTGGATCTCAGATCGATATTTGAGTAGTAGCAGGATCCTTATAGCTGATCAAACAGGTCATCAATCCTCTGGAGTATATATCGGTTTTTGATAGTGAGTTTGTTCAACTCTCAATAGTCGATGCACATCCTGAACAATCCATCCTTCTTTTTGAAAAACAATATTGACGATCCGCATGGAGAGAAGATTGGATGAATAAAGCCTTTGTCAAGTAGTTCTTGGAGTTGACTAGAGAGTTCTTGAGTTTCCGATGGAGCCAAATGATAATGAGATCTTGCCACTGGTGCTGCACCCAGGATTAGGTCGATTCGGAATTCGAGCTATCTGAATGGAGGTAGTCTAGGAAGATCTTCTGGAAATATGTCTGGGTTGTCGCACACTTACGTAATGTTATCGATTTCCTTACCATTGCCTTGCATATCCACCACGTGGCACAAGAAAGCGAATCATCTCTTCTACAAACACTTTCTTGCCTTCATGCAAGAGACAACTCTTAGATTCTTTCCTAATTTATCTTCATAAATTATGAGGGCTTCATTGTTGGGTAATGGTAACCAAACAACATTTTCCTAACATAAAATATTTGATCGACGAGGTGATAACCAATTTATTCCGATGATCACATCGAAACTTCCAATGGTCATAGGCATTAGGTCGACGAGAAAGACATGTTTATTCAAGGTGAAAAGGTTATTGGTGAGTATTTCTAAAGTACTTTCTATCCGGACATTTTCTACTTCTACTGTATAAGCTTCGCTAAGTTTACATGATTTATGGTTTATCATGCTTCTAAACTTATGCGAAATAAAGCTTCTATCGGCACCAGTATCAAATAATACAGAAGCATAAATATTGTTGATAGGAAATGTACTAGTAACCACTTAGTCATAAACTAGCACGTATGAGTCATGTTGTATGATAGTGCATTAGTGTAACTCGTCCCTGAAATCCCTTAGATTTCCAAATTATAGAGAGCGATCGATCCCTGAAATCCTACAGATTTCCAAATGATAGAGAGAGAGAGACAGACAGAGAGAGAGAGAGAAAGTGAGAGAGTTGAAATCATACTGATTTCAAATTATAGAGAGATAATTGAAATCCTTGCGATTTCAAATGATAAAGAGAGAATTGAAATCCTTCGGATTTCAAATGGTAGAGAGAGAATTGAAATCCTATCGATTTCAAATGATATACAGAGAATCAAAGCCTATCAATTTCAAATGATAGAGAGAGAATTAAAATCTTATCGATTTCAAATGGTGGAGAGAGGACTACTAATATTTACAACCATTGAAACAACTTGATAGCATAAACACTTATATTCTGGTTACTTCTTGTTATACTAAGTTTCCAAACATGGACAAGGTTAGTAATGGAGAAGCTTCGTCCACTGAGAGATATAGCAAGTATAAATGTTTTCATATAATCTCCTTTCCCATAATCCCTAACCTTAACCTAAGGGTACAAATACTCATAGGTAACCTTTGTTAGAGATTTAAAATGTCTGATTAGTAGATTGGCTTGCTCCTCAAACTGGTTATGAGTTTCACGCATCCTTTGAGTTGTTACAATTGTTTGATACTCAGTTTGCTTTAGGTTAGTTGTTCTCTATACTCTAGTGAATATATTTTGTGACCACTGGTAACGACCTTTCTTTTCTTAATCGACATGATGACATAGTGTATGGGCAATGCCATTCTCATTGTGTCGTTATTCCTTGAGTTCTCCGACTCTCTGAGCTAGAGTGTGAGTGGCGTATTCCATGTTACCTACCATGGATTTGATTTGTTGGTTTAATTTGAAAACTCTGTTCAATTAGGTGAAGCAGAATGTTATCGACGGACTTACCGATAAGAGAGACGGACCTGAGGAGTCATGGGTGAGTTATTAATTTTGTTCATCGAGGGTATTAGCTCTCTCTCAGAGTGTTTGTGAATCATCTCGGCTCTTGTGACGATGTTTGCTTCCTTTAGGTGGAAGTATCACATCAGGAATGACGTTGAATCCTTTCCCATGGAGTATCCATGCAGAGCGTTCCACCTGAAGTTCATCAGTAGACGTAGTACACTAATGACGTTTGAATGGTGGACTCTTCATCTATTAGTCCTTCTGCTTCCATGCTTTCTCCAACTGGTTTCTTATCTTTGATCACTCCTTTCTCTTATTCAGATTCCTCCACTATAGTGGGTTCTTTAGATGGTTCGTCCTTGAAAGAATCCTCGTCATCTTTGGCAGACAGGGGATAGAAGTTTGGAGACTACTGAACAATCGATTGGGAACTATGGGTTTCTCTGCTATGAAGGTAGAGGAGCTATTGGTTCTTTGTTCTTCTTCGTATTTAGGTAAATCAGGAAAATCTAGGATAATAGATTTTTAAGTATTTTTATGATTTTCAAAATGTATGTGTTGTTTTAGAGTTGATATAAGGATTCTAAGGTACTACGTATCTGCAACGAATCTTGAGAACATTCATCAATCTCTAAAACTCTCAACCATTATAGTCTATTAAACACCTTCCTCAAGGTTGGTTGTGCACCTGTCCGACCATAAATAACATAGGTGCACATTCCAGGTTTATTTAAGGTGTGACTTATGTATGGTACTAACCTTGATCGAGGTGTATGACCTAAAGGATTGAGTTTATAGTTTTAGTTGAAGATATGCTAGAATTTTTATTAAGTGTTCTTATCGCGGGTCAGAGTACCGAAAGGAAGGGATTATTTTGGCATATCTTCATTCTGAAATCCAGCAACCCATACGATAGTTCAAACTATACACCTATCATGTAAGTAGTCGAGAAGAAGGGTAATTAATAATAATTCTATTATGAGCCTGCAGCTATAGTTGTAATCTTCTTTTGAGGATATGAGTTCTCTATAACCAATTTAGCTCTGATACCAATCTATCACACCCCCGGTTAAGGCAGCAGAATATGTCGGGCTGTGCGACTTCATTCATGGATATCATGCAATTTTGATATATAACAGAAGTATGACGATAAACAAAACAATAGTTGTATTTCATATTGAAGTTTCAATACAAAGTTGTTACTGATAATAATAGAGTACATGAATTTCCTTAAACAGGTAGACATGTATAATAAAAATTAGAAAAACTAGGTCGCCTGGAATCCAAAATTATTTATTCGTCTAAAATGCTTGATTAGTGATTTCCAGAGACTGCATGTAGTTTTGAGGGTAAACACAATGTTGGTGAGAGTTACAGGATTTCTGATAATGTATTAATGATACTTTTAAAATGACCAAAAAGTATTGTCTTTATAAGTAAACCATTAAATGTTTCATGAAGAACCTTTTAGAGATACCTTTAAAGCCAAAAGTATATTATTTGTAAGTAATTCCATACTTAAAAGGTTTTGTAGAGAGAGATAGAGATAGAGACAGAGAGAGCAAGAGAGAAAAGATAAGTAAATCCATACTTAAAACGTATTGTAGAGAAAGAAACCAAATCCATGGTTTGTAGAGAGAGAAACCAAATCCATAGTTTGTAGAGAGAAAAACCAAATCCATGGTTCATAGAGAGAGAGAGAGAAAAATAAACCAAATCCATCGTTTGTAGAGAGAGACACAGAGAGAGAAAGAGAGAGATCCAGTCAATGCTTATAGTGATTCATATAACCGAGCTATGTAACTAAAGTACCCCCTACAACGGTTCATTGGACGTCGTAGAAATGAATTAACATAGTAATCACCCGTTTCGACTTGACCATCAAGGTTGTAGCTAGCAACCGCAGGTGGGGGTGTCAACCTATATAGATCTATACATACGTAAATCGCTTTGAGGATTAATGACTATAGTGGTGTGGGTATACTAAGTGTTTATATTTAGGAAATGAATAGTGTCTCACCATAAAAGCCATTAACTAATGTACACGAATAACCTGTCTTATCCTATACGTGGATAAGCATCCGAGGCATAATGATCGAGATTGAATAGCCTTATCTTATACGTGGATAAGCATCTGGGGCATAATGATCGAGAGAGAATAACCCTAACTTATCCTTGGATAAGTCACTAGGCAAACTTATTTATGTTGAATAAATTTTTACTATAAAATCCGAGTATGTTCGATAATTATATACATAAAAGTATACGATACTCGCTTAAATAAGTGGTAAATCTCATAGTAATATACACAAGTACATGTATAATTTTGAGTTATGATATAAATAAACGTATATATATATATATATATATATATATATATATATATACACACACACACACATGCATGATATAAGTTTGAAATACTAACATGTAATTTGTGACATACATTGTCACATAAAATCATAACTTGTAGTGAGATGACATGTTATTTTGACTAGTTGTAACATGTTAAACAACCATAACATATATGTATCAAGTTTATCACTAGTTTATTTGTAAATAATACGTTACTTGACAAAATAAATTTATAAACTAGATATGAGTTTGCAAGTGTTTATCATAAACAAAATATGATCTTGCGCTTTTATTCTCCTTAAAAGTATATAAAAGCTTAAAAAGAGGAGTCATAGCCACTCACCCTTGATGCATGAATTTGGTTTAGACTCGGGGATGTCAATGTGTTTGAGAAGCACCGCGAGATAGCAGGAAAATTGCAATGAACTTAACCCATGGTTGGAGTTGAGACAAACTCACAAAACAACAATAAAAACCAAGACATGGACTTGGAAAACACCATATAAAATAATTGGAACACGAGGGCACTGGTGGTGGCTGGATTTGTAACGATGGCAGGGTGGCAGCACAACAGTGGAGCTGCTCTGGCAGCTTTGGTATCCTTTCTTTTTCTGTTTGACGGTGATCAATGAAAGGGAATGCAATAGAAGGTTGGGTCAACCGAACCTTGTTTGAATTTTAACATTTTGAGAAAACGTGTTAGAGTTTCATACCAGGCTCTCGGGGCTTGCTTCAAACCATAGACTGCTTTATCCAGTATGTAGCAGTGATCATGATACTTCTCGTTCACAAATCAGGGTGGTTGTTCAACATATACCATTTCTTCTAGTTCTCCATTCAAGAAAGCACATTTTACATCCATTTGGAAAACTTTGAAGTTTTTATGTGCAACATATGCCATAAAGATTCTCACTGATTCCAACCTTGCTACTGGAGCGAAGGTCTCTTCATAATCTATTCCTTCTTCCTGACAATATCCTTTCACCACGAGCCTCACTTTGTTGCGAATAACGTTGCCTTCTTTATCTAACTTATTTCTAAAAACCCATTTTAAACCGACTACAGATGCATCCTTTGGTATGGGAATCAGCCTCCAAACACGATTTTGTTCAAACTCATGGAGTTCGTCTTGCATAGCTTGCACACAATCAGAGTGATCAAGAGCAGCACTTACTGTTTTCGATTCAATTTTGGAGACAAACGAATTAAACATGCATAATTCTACTTGAGAGAATAAAGAAGCTTGCTTCGCCTTCAGTTGAGAGCGTGTGAGAACTCCCTCAGATGATTCACCAATGATTTGAGTTTTAGGATGATCCTTTGTCCATTTTATGAGAGGAGGGTAATTTGGATCATAGGTAGGATCCAGCTTAGCATTTACTTCTACTTCAAGTTCTGATTGATCTCCTTCGTTATTTGTATTCTCATTCTCCCCCTCAAATGGTGAAGCATATCCCATGTCAGAATCCGGATTCTCCCCCTCGAATGGACCTTCATGGGTTGGGCCTTGTGATGGATTCACCCCCTGATAAGGCAATTCGGTTGTTTTTGGTGTAGAAGAACCCTCCCCCTGGAGTGTAGATCTTTCTCGTGGAGGGTCATTGGTAGCTGGATGATCACCTGATGCAGTAGGTTCGCTTTGAGTTTGCTTGTCGGTTGGTTGTTGAGGTTCGCTTTCCATGTCTTTAGTAGCTTCATCGATGATATTTTTCAAGGTATCGATATTGTTATATGCTGCTTTCGCTTCTGAGTGTATCGCCTTCTCGGGTTCATCAAAGAGTAGCATGTAATCTTCAAACTTATTGGAAATGGGAATTAAGACTTGACCTGATTTCGGAAAGATTTCCTCCATTGGACCTTCGCTTTCTTGAATCTTATTCATGTAATTATCATCAAAAGTTACATAGTAGGTTTCTTCAATTTTCCTTGAGCGTTTATTTAGATCCCTATATGCCTTTGAAGTAAGCGAATAGCCAAGAAAGATCCCTTCATCTGCCTTTACATCAAACTTGTTTCAGTTCTCGTTGGAGTTGAAAATAAAGCATCTTGAACTGAACACATGGAAAAAATTTTCATTGGGCTTGCTATTATTCAAAATCTCGTATGGAGTGATGGAAAATCGCTTGTTGAGGAAGGACTGTGTAACATCCAAAATTTCAAAACAATTAAAACTTTTCAAAATCACCCATTTTATTAACATTGTTGCAAAAAGGTTTTCAATACATTATTAAACAGAGTAATTTCCCAGGTTCATATCGTAAAACACCAACGCGTGGAACGGTACGATCACGCCTTTGCCTTGCCACAGACTCTTGAGAACCTGAAACATAAAACCACAACTGTAAGCCCGAAAGCTTAGTGAGATACCCCCAGAATACCAACCACATATACGCCTTTCTAGGCCCTGACCTTCCGGTCCATAACATATTGCCTCCCGGCCCATAACATATTGCCTTCCGGCCCATAACATATATTGCCTTCCGGCCCATAAACATTAAATGCATATACAACATAACGAATAATCATATAGCAGTTCATAGGCAACACTCGATCAACAGATTACATATCATAGTATTACTCTAACAAGATACCGGTCTAGCCGGTCACTATCATAACATTACTCTATGAATCAGTCAACATACTAAATGCATACATACGCCTTTCCAGGCCATGACCTTCCGGTCCACATAGCAATGCCTTCCGGCCCGTAACATGTAATGACAACTACCCGGATTTCCATCCGATAAAAGGGTCGGCCTTAGTGCCATAAACCCTAGCGATATAGTGAGGATAACTCACCTCGAAATTGCCGACTGAACAGATAGCTCAAGCTGCTCCGATCACTGATACGATCTCCACCTCTGGACAGTCACCAATACACTGAACTCAAACAATAACAACAATTACTAAAATACCCTTGGAACCACTGGTCAATCCTTGGTCAAAGACAAGGTTAAAGTCAACCCCTGACTGACCCTACTCGCCGAGTCAACTCTATGACTTGCCGAGTCCCCAAACTCAGAACTTCCTTTAACCCGCGACCTAACTCGCCGAGTCACCCCAAGACTCGCCGAGTTCAACGACTCTGAGTCCACTCGCCCTTGACTCACCGATTCCTTAAGATTCCTTTTCTACACGTCGAGTATCCCCTTTTTGCTTGACGAGTTCCTCCTGGAAGAATCGCAGGGCCACCCCGACTCGACTCGCCGAGTCTGACGAACAACTCGACGAGTCCCAGATATTCTTCAAGCTACTCGCCGAGTCTGTTCATCAGACTCGTCGAGTCCATGCCATGCAGTCGATCAAACTGCTTCCTGAGGTAAGTATTGTCCCAAAATACACAAGCATGGGACCTTCTGGACCTCTAAGGTCCTAATACAGGGTTATAGTCGTTTGGGGGACTAGGGTAACACTTAATCTAATCACAAAGGGGTTCCATAAACCCTAATTCCATGACACATCAACATAGCAGATCATAATTCGAATTCTTACCTGAATAATGTGCCCTCTGTGTCCCCAAATCTTCAGAACGTGACTCCCTTGCTGTTCCTTTAGCCAAACCCTTCTCTTCCTTGCACCACAACCCTTCCAAGATCAACAATGGCCCTTAAACTTTGCTCCAGATGCACCCAAACGATTTAAGGTTCTTCTCAGAAGGCCAAAATGAATAATGACGGCCAATAAGTGCCTCTTATACGTCCCAAACTGAACAGTTAGGGTTTTCGCCAATCAACGCAGATTCGCCGAGTCCATATCTGGACTCGTCGAGTCCAGTCGCGAACCCTCGACCCGGTCTGCGATCCTACTCGGCGAGTCTAGGCTCCAACTCACCGAGTCCCCTCTTAAAACACCCCCAAAATCATAGTTATATCAATATTTGAAATTCCGGGCTGTTACAACTCTTCCCCACTAGAACTAGACTTCGCCCTCGAAGTCTCACTCTGAAAATAGCCCCGGATGCTGCTCCCACATATCACGTTCCAGATCACAGCTCACTTCCGATCCCCTCCGGTGCTGCCACTGAACTAATCCAGAGGTATTTCCTTATTCCTCAGAACCTCGATCTTCCGTTCTCCGATGACCACTGGCTTCTCGGCATAATTCAGGCTCGCATCCACCTGAATATCTTCTAATGGAACCACTGCCGACTCATCGGCTATATACTTCCTCAATTGCGACACATGAAAATATCGTGGATTTGTCCCAATTCCGTGGGCAACTCCAAACGATAGACCACCCGGCCTACCCCCGCAATCACATGAAAAGGTCCGACATACCGGGGCCCCAACTTGCCCCTCATCCTGAATCGAATCACTCCTCTCCAAGGAGAGGCCTGCAGGAATACGAAGTCACCGACCTGAAACTCAAGCTCGGACCGGCGTCTGTCTGCATAACTTTCCTGTCGGCTCTGGGCGGTAAATAACCTCTGTCTAATCTGCTGAACCTGCTCTGTCGACTGAAACACGACCTCTGTACTGCACATCACTCTCTGGAACCGAGAATTACCTAAGATGCCACTCTGCTCTAAATCTCAACAATCACTCGACCCATAAGGGTTAGAAAACCATGAACCACCGGATCCCCGATCCAAAGCCCACTTCGTCCATTCCGGACTGACTGAGAGATCCATTCTCACTCTCAGAGCAACTCTCACAAGTTCTCCTCTTGCCATCACATACACATACTAAGCTAGTCCCAACACCCGTAGGTTGAAAGGCCCGATACACTGATGATATCCTCGAACATCTCCCAACATGAACCACTACATCCACCCTACACTCTGATCAGATTCACACTGAGAATTTAAGATTCTCTCTCTCCCTGCATCTCTTCTGAGCCTCAACAGGCATCCTAAACCGGATGGGTTCCTACTTCGCTGCCGCGAACACGATGCTCGAAGGCATACTCGAAACACTCTAACCATGACTCCGCTCTGCGGCTTCCATTCTCGTGAATTTGCACTCCCTTCGGAGTTTCACACCTTTCTCTTTTCCTTCCAAGGGACTCTCTTGGCCATAATGCCACTCCAACCGGTGCCACGGTGCTTGCCCCAAGCGACACCACCCATTTTACGTAACCGCTATTCACATACTTTGGTTCTCATTGCAGGGGCTCTCAATCCCATGCACTCTCTCCACTCATCAAAATCACTGCCTCAGCTAAACAAGATCACTAAACCCGGGGCCAGACCTTCCAAGGCAATCACACTGCAACATACACGATCCGCAATCTCAGACTGATCCAGCAATACCAACAGAGCCTCCAGCATGACTGAACCGACTCTCATAACACATACTAGCCACTCGAGGCTATATCTCTGTGGGTCCGTACACCCAAACTCTGCGAACCCTCAGGTTCTAACTCTGGGAACCTTCCGGTTCCAGCTCTAGAATCATACACAACATAATCCCGTGGGATTAATGCAGTACAACCCATCACGTACATCAAGAATACAAATACTCTGATCGCATAATCCCGGTTATTTACTCAAGCTTGATCCCGGCCTTCTCTCAGGCCTCCACAATCAAATGCCCTAGGTCTGTATCCCGCCCCGCATACCCGACACTCGCTCGCGTTGGCCTATACTCTGAGCTGACAAACACTGCTGAATCCCGGCAGCTAAGCACCCTCACATACTTATTGATCTCCCGGAGAATTCTCCAATTCTCCCCCACTAAAGCACCGACTAACTGCCACCGATCGTCATTAATGACCTTTCAGAACAACCTTGCACAAAGAGAACATTTACGCACTGACTGCTTCCTACAAGCATAAGCAACCCTCAGCAAAACACATCTCCTCCCTGATCAATCCACTCAAAAGAATCCGGTCTTCCAATTATCCACTCTACGACTGCAGATGCTGCCTGACATTCAACCCGGTGCCGCATCCCCACTAACAACCCTCACGAATGATAACCAGCGGAATTCCCAACAATAACCCGTAACCAAACCCACAACCTGCCAAAGGATGAATACCGCATCGAAAACCGCACAAGGCTACCGGCACCAAAACACCAAACTATAACCATACCAACCCATCAGGGAAACAACGAATGCCAAAGCGAAAACCTGAAGCACCAATCCATAGCCATGCCAAACCCGCGAAACAACGAATACCGCGTCGAAATCCACACTACCAGCACAAACAATACGCCACAATCAACGCAAGCTAATCAAGACATCAAGACAGCATCATACCCGCAGCTGTCTCTGGCACTGCTCCGTCTCCCTCTGCCGCAAGCTAATAAACACGATCCTGAGCCTTTGGGGCTCCGCTCCATCCTGTCCTCCTCCTGAATTCCTCAAGGTGGCCGGTGCTAGAGCCTGCACCGGTCCTGCAGGAAGCTGTGGACAGTTGACCCTCAAATGTCCAACCTGCTGACAATGATATCAAATCCTCGAATCCCGAATCGGCACTGACTGCCGACAGTCCCGCGCATAGTGCCCCTCTTTTCCGCACTTGCGGCATGCACCACCGGACCAGCAACTCCGGTGTGACCCCTCCCACACTTCCCACAAGTGTGGCCGCTCCGATCCCCCACTCTAACATCAACGGTACTGGACCGTTCCGGCGCTGGCTGCGACTGCATCGGAGCCTGCCTCAGCTCATGCAACTGCAACTCAACCTCTAACTCACGCCACAAGGCGGCCTCCTGCAACTCCAACGAGGTCTCACACCTCTGCGCAGACACGAACTGTCTGATGTCCCCCTTGAGCATACTCGGATATCGGGACATCTGAGCCTGCTCCGAAGCGAACTCAGGGCAAAACTTCGCCCTCTCAATAAACATCCTGGTGTTCTCAGTCACCGACTCCAAATCCTGCTTCAGCTCAAGGAACTCCCGAGCCAATCTCTCCCTCTCATCTCGCGGAACATAGCGAGTACTGAACGTCTCTCTGAACTGATCCCCCGGAACCGCAGCCCTCAGCGCGTCGAAATATGACCCCGTGGTCAATCCCCACCAATCCTTCGCCCCGAGCCTCAATAGGTTCAGAGCACACCTCACCCTCTGATCAGCAGGGCATAAACTCGTGGAGAAACACCCCTCCATGTCTGATAACCATCTCATAGCAACAATCGGGTCCTGAACTCCATCGAATGTGGGAGGCTTCGTATAATAGAAGTTCCGATACTGAAACCCCGACTAGGTCTTCCCTTGCCGCTGCTACAGCCGATGTAGCCGCCGCGGCAACCGTCTCTGCGAGAGTCGCATATCGCTCATCGAAATACTCAATCATGGCGGTCTTGATCGACCCAAACAACTCCGGCAACTCAGCCCGGAACAATGCAGCAACCCCATCACGCAGGATCTCACGAATCCTCGCATCCCGCTCGCTCGTGCTCGTCCGATCGATAACCTTCAACGGCACCGATCCACCCGGAACTCGCTCTCCAGCTCCCGATCCTGATCCGGATCCACTATCATCATGCCTCGAGATCTCCATAATGAAGACACCCTACCAATCTCAGACACTTCCTAAAATCCTGGGATCCAACTCTCACAGCCCTACCCCAGAGACCATGGTTTCCCTGATACGCGTATGGGTCCTGTGCTTTCAGTAGTACGGGCCCATACTACCTTCCACACCTATCCATATTTGTATGAAGTACCACCACAATACCCTAGGGAACGTGCATAACAACTATCAACCCTCACCACTAGAGAAACACTGAGAACATCCCATAGGGGACCCTAGGCTACAGGCATCATATATCAGGCTACATTATCATGAATTCCTGAAGATCCCTAGCCTAACTCTAGCATGCTGTTCTATCAAGCTCAAATGATAATATCATGTATGGTATCTTGGGGTTACTTACTGGCTCTGGCTGATCGTACCTCCGCGTCCTCCTTTTACTTAATTTGAAAATCATTTTAATTTCTCATTTTAATTTCTCTTTTTAAAAATCCTCCTCGATTTGAGACTGGAGTCACACGAATGTTTCCCCAATTCACTCAAAGGGGTTCCATAAACCCTAATTCCATGACACATCAACATAGCAGATCATAATTCGAATTCTTACCTGAATAATGTGCCCTCTGTGTCCCCAAATCTTCAGAACGTGACTCCCTTGCTGTTCCTTTAGCCAAACCCTTCTCTTCCTTGCACCACAACCCTTCCAAGATCAACAATGGCCCTTAAACTTTGCTCCAGATGCACCCAAACGATTTAGGGTTCTTCTCAGAAGGCCAAAATGAACAATGACGGCCAATAAGTGCCTCTTATACGTCCCAAACTGAACGGTTAGGGTTTTCGCCAATCAGCGCAGACTCGCCGAGTCCATATCTGGACTCGTCGAGTCCAGTCGCGAACCCTCGACCCGGTCTGCGATCCTACTCGGCGAGTCTAGGCTCCAACTCGCCGAGTCCCCTCTTAAAACACCCCCAAAATCATAGTTATATCAATATTTGAAATTCCGGGCTGTTACAGACTGGTTCTGTGTGTAACAAGCAGCAGCTATAACATCTACCTAGAAGTATAATGGAAGAGAAGCAAAACTCAGCATGGTTCGGGCGGCTTCACACATTTAACGGTTTCGCCTTTCAACGATCCCATTCTGTTGTGGAGTGGAAGGAGCAGAGAAGTTGTGAGTTACTCCCTTTTCAACTAGAAACTCTTCAAATTCTTTATTTTTGAACTCTAGACCATTATCGCTTCTTATGTTTATTACCACCTTTCGCAGCTGCAACTCCACTTGCTTGATAAAGACCTTCAGCTTGGGAGTCGCCTCTGATTTTTGTTTAAGAAAGAAAGCTCAGGTGAAGCGTGAAAAATCATCTACAATTACAAGTATAAACTTACTACCACCAATGCTTTCGATAGTCGAAGGACGACATAGGTCGATGTGCAGTAGTTCAAGAGGTTCGATGGTCTTTGTATTGATACGAGAAGGGTGACTCTTTCAGCTTTGCTTTCCTATCTTGGATGCTGCGCAAAAATGTTACTTGTCAAATTTGAGAACAGGAAGTCCACACATGTGATCCCCAAGCACCGTCTTATTAATATCTTTGAAGTTCAGGTGCGAGAGTCTTTGGTGCCACAACCAACTTTCATCTGAGTTCGCCTTTGTCAGCAGGCATACATCTGGCTTTCCTCTTATTGGGTTGAGATTCAGAGGATACATCTCGCCTTTGCGCATGTATTTCAACAGAATTTTCTTATTTTTCTTCTCGATGATCTCTGAACCCTCGTCATTGAACGAAACCTTTAATTCAGTTCCCACAACTAGTTGAGAGACGCTGATTAGATTATGTTGCAATCCTTCCATGTAAGCTACTTTATGTCACACCCCCAAACCAGAACGGCGGAATCGTTCGAGGGTGGATGACTTCATGTAGTATCGAAACAGTTGAATACATAGTAAAGAAAGTAAACACAACCAACATATATATAATTGAAAAAGTTACATCGTTTGTAGATATTACAAGTTCCAAAATATCAATTACAATATGTTGTCAAAATGAAATTAAACTAACGCCGCAGTGTCCCTTCTTCAAAAGCAGTAGTTTACCTGTATTACTGAATCCCTGAGAAATACAAGTAGTTTTGAAAGAGTAGGTCAGCATTTAAGCTGGTGAGTTCATAAGTATTTAGTGACAATGTTTGAATAAAATCAAATGATATTTGTTTACGGATGTTTCAAAAGACTCCTAGGAAATCCAATATTTCCTAATAGTATAAAAGTAGTCTTCTACAAAGACTCGACTGTTTTGAAGGTTTTCTTTTATAAATCCAATATCCGTTCATAAGTGTGTGGTAGTTTAAAAGTTCCAACACTGAAATGCAATCGTGTTTTTCGTGCCTAGAGTAGTAAATTTGTATAAGTATAAAAGCACTAAGGCATTTGATAACCCGGTAAATCAATAAGTTCTTAATACTCCATGTGAGTTTTATAACCATACTAATGACCCAGACTGCCTGTAACAACGTTCTTCAGGCGTTGAAATGTTATGACATTTGTCACCCCAGGCTTGCGGGCCTAGCTGTAGCTAACAACTTAGGTGCGGGATTGTCAATCCCGTATAGATCTATACACAAGTATCACGCTCCCCCTACAAGGGATTATGGTATATAATACAGGACTTAAAATGCATACTCCAAGGTACGTGAAATGTCTCACAAAACTTAGTATAAAACAGATTTACGTATGAAAATGTCCATTTGTTCTTGAATATGAAAATATCTCTTTGATAGAGTATTTCTAGTATGTAAATGTTCATGATTTCCTCGTAACTATACCTATTATAGTTATGCAAAGTGTGTGTTTCATTCGTATAGTAAATCCAAGTGTAATGCTCACTTGTTATGTAAAGTATAACATCTAAAGTGACATAATTGATCACATATACTTAAGTATAAATAAAGGGTTTGATTCGCATATATATAAATATATATAAACATGTTTTATTTCCAAAAGACAAGATGTTGTCGTGAATATATATTGCATACAAAAGTTCCCATGTAGTAGTTATGAATCACATATGCTTCACTTGATAGTAAAGAGTATATATTGAAACTTTATGTTACACACGATAATAACCGTGTGTTTACTTGTATTTACCCCCCTTAAAAGTGAATAAAAAGCAGTGATAAACATTTGAAAGTGTAGTTTATAGGGGTATGAACTCACTTGATTGATTGGGGAAAACGAGATGAAAATCGACCAGAACATCGGCTTGTGAAAGTCGATTTTCTCGGGATTCTCGGAAATCTCGGGAATCTCGGCAGAGTAGAACCTTCCTTCGGAACTTGAGTGTGAAAATCAGGGCTTTGGGAGGGCTTCGGGAGCTTAACCGCAGAGTTTCAGCACGAGAGAGGGAAAAATGGAGTAACTAAACCCGGCACCCCAAGAGTTCTATTTATAGGGGCTATTTTTGAGTGCCACATCATGGATAGGGTTGGCCACGTTGTGGGGAGCAATTCTATCCTCTTCCATTTATTGGACGCCCTCAGTCACTTGCCGGGTCGCGGCAAAACAGTGCCACGTGGTGGGGAGGCCTGACAGCCTTGGATTTTGGACCCCGAACTTATAAAATCCATAACTTTTGCGTACGAGCTCCATTTTCGACGTTCTTTATATGGACGCGTAGCTAAAAATATGATCTACAACTCTCATTTAGACTTCATTGGCAAATTTTGAATTTATTTTTCATTATTTATTTTTAACGGGCCGGGACACGAAAAGTCCGTATAAAATCCATAACTTCTTCATCCGATCTCCGTTTTCGTCAGACTTTTTGTCGTTGCGCTACTAATGTCGAGACCTTCGATTCTCATTTAGGTTGTTTTGGTCAAAAGTCTCTCGAGCTCTATTTCGAGTTTTTAGCTGTCTACTGCTATATTCGGATCTTGGAAAAATCATAACTTCCTCATATGAAGTCAGATTTGGATGTTCTTTTTGTGTACGCTCACGGTTTAATGTTATCTATAACTTTCATTTAGATACTTAAGGCTAAATGCTATTGTATTGAAACTTCACGTTTTTCGGTTAATCGGTGTTGCCGGTTTTGTCGGAAATCTTAGAATGGTCATAACTTCTTTGTTATAACTTGGATTTTAGTGTTCTCAGTATTTCTGTAACCCTTGACACAATATCTAACATAATAGATATTCTTATAAAGACTTTTTACATAATTCTTTTTCGAAGTAAATTTCATTATTTCAAAGGTAGCTACAATACTTGACCTTTTAGGTCATTACATAAGATCGAAATATCGGGTTGTCACATCATCCCCCCGTTAGAAGGAATTTCGTCCCGAAATTTAATGTAACAAAAAAAACACTTGTGGATTACGGAAAAAGATGTGGGTATTTGTGTTTCATCTGATCTTCGCGTTCCCAAGTGTATTCAGGTCCTCGCTTTACATTCCAGCGGACCTTCACGATGGGGATGCGACTTTGTTTTGTTCTCTTTATTTCCCTATCCATGATTTCAATTGGTTCTTCTATAAAGTGGAGACTCTCGTTGATTTTGATCTCGTCTAATGGGACGACGAGGGTCTCATCGGACAAACACTTCTTCAAGTTTGACACATGAAAGGTAGGGTGCACGCTACTGAGTTCCTGCGGCAGACGAAGTTTGTAGGCTAACGAGTCGATCCTTGCGAGGATCTCGAATGGTCAGATATACCTTGGGTTTAGTTTCCCCCGTTTTCCAAAATGTATTAACCCTTTCAAGGGCGAGACCTTTAATAGTACTCGATCCCCGACCTGAAATTCCAAGGGCTTCCGTCTTTTGTCCGCATAACTCTTTTGTCTGTCTCTTGAAGCCTTTAGTCGTTCCCGAATTTGTACAATCTTCTCGATCGTCTCTCTTATGATTTCTGGGCCAGTGAGAGTGCTGTCGGGTACTTGTCCCTTGTCTAGTTGCGTGTCACCTACTTCAGTCCAGCACAATGGTGATCTGCACTTCCGGCCGTAGAGGGCTTCAAATGGAGCAACTTTAATGCTGGAGTGATAGCTATTGTTATACGAAAATTCAATTAGTGGTAAATGGGTATCCCATGCTTTACCAAAATCGATTACACAAGCTCTTAGCATATCTTCTAGGGTTTGTATGGTCCTCTCACTTTGACCGTCAGTTTGTGGATGGTAAGCAATACTCATGTCGAGCCTCGTTCCTAGGGATTTTTGTAACGATTTCCAGAATCGCGAGGTGAACCTACTATCTCTGTCAGAGATAATGGATATTGGTACACCGTGCAGTCGTACAATCTCTCGGATGTAAGTTCGAGTTAGCTTCTCCATCTTATCGGTTTCCTTTATGGGTAGGAAGTGTGCGGATTTGGTTAACCTATCGACAATTACCCAAATGGTGTCTAATCCACCTGTTGTCTTGGGTAATTTGGTTATGAAATCCATGGTTATCCGTTCCCACTTCCACTCAGGTATTTCGGGTTGTTGTAGTAATCCTGATGGTTTCTGGTATTCTACCTTGACTTTGGCGCAAGTCAGACACTTGCCCACATAGGTAGCTATCTCTGCTTTCATGTTCGGCCACCAATACAGTTTCTTGAGGTCCACATACATTTTGTCCGAACCTGGATGCACGGAGTATCGAGTCTTATGCGCCTCGTTCATGACCACGTCTCTGAATCCACCAAACTTCGGTGTCCACATTCGATCCATGAAGTGACGAACTCCGTCCCCCTTGACTTCAAGATTCTTGTCCATTCCTCTTAGGGCTTCACCTGCCACATTCTCTGTTTTCAAGGCTTCCCTCTGAGCTTCCTTGATTTGTGTGGATAGATGTGAATGGATCGTCATGGTTAGGGATTTCACTCGGCGTCCTGAGTATTCTTTTCAACTAAGAGCATCAGCTACTACATTGGCTTTTCCTGGGTGATAGCGAATCTCGCATTTGTAGTCGCTAAGCCGTTCAACCCATCGTCTCTGCCTCATGTTGAGTTCTTTTTGGTTGAGAATGTGCTGGAGGCTTTTATGATCGGTGAAGATCGTGCATTTTGTGCCATAAAGATAGTGTCTCCAGATCTTTAGCGCGAAAACGACTGCTCTTAGTTCGAGATCGTGTGTAGTGTAGTTGACTTCGTGCGTCTTGAGTTGTCTTGAGGCGTAAGCGATGACCTTACCTCGTTGCATTAGAATGCATCCAAGACCTTGATTAGATGCATCACAGTAGACCACGAAGTCTTTTGTTCCTTCTGGCAAGGACAAAATAGGTGCGCTGCATAGTGCTTGCTTCAGTGTTTGGAATGCAGCGTCTTGTCTTTCGTTCCAATCGAAAGTTACACCCTTCTGGGTCAGGGTGGTAAGTGGTTTCGTAATCTTTGAGAAGTTCTGTATGAACCTTCGGTAGTAGCTAGCAAGACCCAAGAATTGTCGAATTTCTGTTGGGGTTCTTGGAGCTGACCAGTTCTCGATTGCTTTAATTTTGGAAGGGTCCACGTGTATTCCGTCTTTGCTAACCACGTGACCTAGGAAATCTACCTTTTGAATCCAAAATTCGCACTTGGAGAATTTTGCGTATAGCTTCTCTTTTCTTAGCGTTTCCAAGACTTGTCGGAGGTGTTGACCGTGATCCTCTTTAGTCTTTGAATAGAAAAGTATATCGTCGATGAATACGATCACAAACTTGTCCAAGAATGAACGGCATACTCGGTTCATTAAGTCCATGAACACCGCCAGTGCGTTTGTTAATCCAAAGGGCATCACTACAAACTCGTAGTGACCATAACGAGTTCGAAAAGATGTTTTGGAAACATCTCCTTCCAAGACTCGTAGTTGGTGGTACCCAGATCTTAAGTCAATCTTTGAGAAATAACTCGCTCCTTGGAGTTGGTTGAACAAGTCGTCAATGCGTGGTAAAGGATATCAGTTCTTGATAGTGAGCTTGTTGAGTTCCCGGTAATCGATGCACATGAGGAACGATCCATCCTTCTTCTTTACGAATAAGACTGGTGCTCCCCAAGGTGAGAAGCTCGACCTGATGAAACCTTTGTTGAGTAGTTCGTTTAGTTGGCTAGATAGTTCCTTGCATCTCTGCCGGTGCTAGACGGTATGGTGACTTGGCTACTGGTGTTGCTCCGGGAATTAAGTCGATTCTGAACTCGACTTGACGTTCTAGTGGAACTCCAGGAAGATCTTCAGGGAAGACATCGGGAAAATCGCTGACTTCTGGAATGTCTCTGATGCCTTTCATTTCTTTTTCCTTATCTACCACATGGGCTAAGAAGGCATGGTACTCTTTACGTAAGTATTTTTGGGCTTTGACGCAAGAGATGATTTGTAAATTGGTATTGGGTTTGTCACCATAAATGACAAGGGTTTCGCCGATTGGCAGATTTAGGCGAACGACCCTTTCGTGACAAAGTATATCGGCATGATGTAGGCTTAACCAATCCATATCGATGATGACATCAAAGCTCTTTATAGTGATCGGCATTAGATTGATTTGAAATGAGTGTTCGTTTATAGTTAGTGTGCAACCTATGTACATATTGTCCATGCTTTCCGTTCTACCGTTTGCCATTTCTACTGTAAATATCTTATTGAGTGTTTTAGGGTTCTGTTTTAGTATGTTCTTGAATTTATGACTCACGAAACTCCTCTCCGCACCACAATCAAAGAGTATGCATGCATAAACATTATTGAGGAGAAACGTACCCGTAACCACCGTGGGATCAGCTATCGCTTCGTTCTGCCCTATTGCCAGCACTCGTCCCGTGCCGCCAGCATTCCTTGCCTTAGGACAGTCCCTCTTGTAGTGTCTAGCCTCACCACAATCATAACACGTTTGGCCCACACCGACCCCAGGGACTTGGGTGATTGGTCGTGTCGGTGCCCTGCAGAAACGGGCAGTGTGCCCCTTTTGGTTGCAGTTGTTGCAGTGCATCTCCCGACAATTTCCATTGTGGTGGAAATTGCACTTGCTGCACTTCGGGAAGTTCCCAGCATATCACTTTACTGGGGTGGGGGTAACAGGAGCAGTAGTGGGGGCAGTAGCGGCATGGACTGCCACAATCTGTTGTTTCTTGGAAGGTTCTTGTGAAGGTTGACTCTTCCTTTTGTTCCAGAACCTCTTCTTGTTGTTGTTGTTGGTAATATCATTGTTGTTGTTGTTGCTTACTCTGGGTTGCTCCGGTGTGGTGGTTGCGAAGTTTTGGCAGACCCCATGGTCCACGAGAGCTTGTGCCAACTGTTTGGCGCTATCGAAGGTGATTGGTTTGGAAGCTAGAACACTTCCTCAAATTTGGGGCGACAGTCCCCAAATGTATCTTTCGATTTTCTTGCTCTCTAGAGCAAGCATCCCTGGGCAAAGGATTGCCAAATCACTATACCTATTGGTATAGGTCGTGATGTCCGAGCCTACCATAGTAAGGCCCCAAAGTTCCTGTTTGAGTTTTTGTAATTCGCCCCTTGGACAGTACTCTTGCAGTAATATTTGTTTTAGATTCTCCCAGCCCATAGAGTTAGCCACTACTAGTGTTAGTGAATTGACATGGCCATTCCACCATGTCAGAGCTCTCTCAGAGACAGTACAGGCAGCGAACTTCACTTTGCTCCCTTCTAGACAAGAACAAATCTCGAAAACTGCTTCAGTTTTCTCTATCCACTGTGATAGAGCCATTATCCCTCCAGTCCCATTAAAAGTAATGGGTCTGCTATTCATGAAATCCTTATATGTACAATCCCCCGAACGACCTTGACGTTGGCCATTCGTAGAACTATTTACTCCCCCACCAGAACCATTGTTACTCATTTGGGCCATTGTTGCTGTTACTACAGCCGTTACAGCAACTATCAAAGCGGTAATTTCCATTGGGGGAGGTGGTGGTGGAGGTGGTGCGTTGTTGACACGGCGTGTAGATCTACAGGGCGGCATCGTGCTGATATGGAAAAAAAAATAAAAGATCATAAGTTTTGGTGGTTGAGATTTTATTGACAATGAGTTAACTATCTTTAATAGTTCGAAATTTGGTTTGACCAACGCAGGGCTTTGAGTTTGTTTTACCAATGAAGTTAAACAATAAAGAAACAAACTCATGAACTCGACTGAAATGCACATATTTAACACACAAAAGAGATATGCCTTATATATATTAAACATATGGTTGCGTTACATCCGAAGTTAGAAAATTTTGACCTTTCTAAAGGTCTCCGATTACAGGAAGTTAAAGAAAGTAAGATTTTTAGCCGATGGTCCTATTCTATAACAAAATTTTGGGATTAACAAGCAGTACTTGCGACGTAGGTTGCGCTTGGAGCTTGACTCCACGTCTGATTGTTTTGACTCCATAAGGCGCCTATCAAAGGCGGCCTGCTGTTCCCTCAGCTCAGAGAGGGCTGCAATCATTTGTGCTTGGAACGCGTCGCCGCGGAGTTGGGTGTCATCCTGCAACCTATCCAGCCGGCGGATGTCAGAAGTATGCACTTGTACTTCCACATTGACCTCCCGAATCCGGCTAGCTTGAACCCTGGATTGATAGGACTGGTTGGCTAGCTTGCCTACCATGACTGGGAGTGCTCGATCGGCCGAACCTCCGCCGCGGACATCATAGAAATCCCGACACATGCCGTAGGGAGGACATATCCCTTGTTGTTGGCTCCAATGGTGGAGGTGACTTCCCCAAACGGGAGGTTGTGCGGGTGGTGGGTTGACTACCTCTGGTTCTGAGTCTGTCCCAGAGTCATCCCCTTCATCCAACTCGATAGGTTCTTCATCCTCTTCGGGATCTTCTTCGACCCATCCTCCGTTACCTTGGTTGAGATAGTAGGGGTCTCCGTGTGGAATGAATCCAACCATTTGACTATACGAGAATAGGGTTATAGGAATTGAACAAAACTTGAAGCATGTAAAACTAAGCATGTCGATTAAACTATTGCACGTACCAAATACTCCTATAGTATTTAAATTTGTATGTTTGATACTACTGTTTATTTTGGTAAGTTTTGACTTGTTGCTCACTACGACCATTCCTCGACACATGTTAGTCCAATCTTGGATAAATATAGTTGATCAGGCTATATTCATCCCAAATCCGATTACATATGTCGAGGTCTAATCGTAGTGTCCAACTTGTCTTAATACTTCTTATTGCATGTATGTAAATGTACTTTTACGACCCAAAACAATCTAAGTAAAATGAAACAAGGTTTTAGGTGTAAAAATGTTTTGTCAGAGACTTTGAGTCCCTTTGTATTTATAGTTTGTATATCTTATGTGGTTCGATATACTTAGTTCACTATAAACAATGCTCTGATACCAATCTGTCACACCCCCAAACCAGAACGGCGGAATCGTTCGAGGGTGGATGACTTCATGTAGTATCGAAACAGTTGAATACATAGTAAAGAAAGTAAACACAACCAACATATATATAATTGAAAAAGTTACATCGTTTGTAGATATTACAAGTTCCAAAATATCAATTACAATATGTTGTCAAAATGAAATTAAACTAACGCCGCAGCGTCCCTTCTTCAAAAGCAGTAGTTTACCTGTATTACTGAATCCCTGAGAAATACAAGTAGTTTTGAAAGAGTAGGTCAGCATTTAAGCTGGTGAGTTCATAAGTATTTAGTGACAATGTTTGAATAAAATCAAATGATATTTGTTTACGGATGTTTCAAAAGACTCCTAGGAAATCCAATATTTCCTAATAGTATAAAAGTAGTCTTCTACAAAGACTCGACTGTTTTGAAGGTTTTCTTTTATAAATCCAATATCCGTTCATAAGTGTGTGGTAGTTTAAAAGTTCCAAAACTGAAATGCAATCATGTTTTTCATGCCTAGAGTAGTAAATTTGTGTAAGTATAAAAGCACTAAGGCATTTGATAACCCGGTAAATCAATAAGTTCTTAATACTCCATGTGAGTTTTATAACCATACTAATGACCCAGACTCCCTGTAACAACGTTCTTCAGGCGTTGAAATGTTATGACATTTGTCACCCAGGCTTGCGGGCCTAGCTGTAGCTAACAGCTTAGGTGCGGGATTGTCAATCCCGTATAGATCTATACATAAGTATCACGCTCCCCCTACAAGGGATTATGGTATATAATACAGGACTTAAAATGCATACTCCAAGGTACGTGACATGTCTCACAAAACTTAGTATAAAACAGATTTACATATGAAAATGTTCATTTGTTCTTGAATATGAAAATATCTCTTTGATATAGTATTTCTAGTATGTAAATGTTCATGATTTCCTCGTAACTATACCTATTATAGTTATGCAAAGTGTGTGTTTCATTCGTATAGTAAATCCAAGTGTAATGCTCACTTGTTATGTAAAGTATAACATCTAAAGTGACATAATTGATCACATATACTTAAGCATAAATAAAGGGTTTGATTCGCATACATATAAATATATACAAACATGTTTTATTTCCAAAAGACAAGATGTTGTCGTGAATATATATTGCATACAAAAGTTCCCATGTAGTAGTTATGAATCACATATGATTCACTTGATAGTAAAGAGTATATATTGAAACTTTCTGTTACACACGATACTAACTGTGTGTTTACTTGTATTCCCCCCCCCCTTAAAAGTGAATAAAAAGCAGTGATAAACATTTGAAAGTGTAGTTTATAGGGGTATGAACTCACTTGATTGATTGGGGAAAACGAGATGAAAATCGAGCAGAACATCGGCTTGTGAAAGTCGATTTTCTCGGGATTCTCGGAAATCTCGGGAATCTCGGCAGAGTAGAACCTTCCTTCGGAACTTGAGTGTGAAAACCGGGGCTTTGGGAGGGATTCGGGAGCTTAACCGCAGAGTTTCAGCACGAGAGAGGGAAGAATGGAGTACCTAAACCCGGCACCCCAAGAGTTCTATTTATAGGGGCTATTTTTGAGTGCCACGTCATGGCTAGGGTTGGCCATGTTGTGGGGAGCAATTCTATCCTCTTCCATTTATTGGACGCCCTCAGTCACTTGCCGGGTCGCGGCAAAACAGTGCCACGTCGTGGGAAGGCCTTACAGCCTCGGATTTCGGACCCCGAACTTGTAAAATCCATAACTTTTGCGTATGAGCTCCGTTTTTGACGTTCTTTATATGGACGCGTAGCTAAAAATATGATCTACAACTCTTGTTTAGACTTCATCGGCAAATTTTGAATTTATTTTTCATTATTTATTTTTAACGGGCCGGGAAACGAAAAGTCCGTATAAAATCCATAACTTCTTCATCCGATGTCCGTTTTCGTCAGACTTTTCGCCGTTGCGCTACTAATGTCGAGACCTTCGATTCTCATTTAGGTTGTTTTGGTCAAAAGTCTCTCAAGCTCTATTTTGAGTTTTTAGCTGTCTACTGCTATATTCGGATCTTGGATAAATCATAACTTCCTCATCTGAAGCCAGATTTGGACGTTGTTTTTGTGTACGCTCACGGTTTAATGTTATCTATAACTTTCATTTAGATACTTAAGGCTAAATGCTATTGTATTGAAACTTCACGTTTTTCGTTTAATCGGTGTTGCCGGTTTTGTCAGAAATCTTAGAATGGTCATAACTTCTTCGTTATAACTCGGATTTTAGTGTTCTCGGTATTTCTGTAACCCTTGACACAATATCTAACATAATAGATATTCTTATAAAGACTTTTTACATAATTCTTTTTCGAAGTAAAATTCATTATTTCAAAGGTAGCTACAATACTTGACCTTTTAGGTCATTACATAAGATCGAAATATCGGGTTGTCACATCATCCCCCCGTTAGAAGGAATTTTGTCCCAAAATTTAATGTAACAAAAAAAAACACTTGTGGATTAGGGAAAAAGATGTGGGTATTTGTGTTTCATCTGATCTTCGCGTTCCCAAGTGTATTCAGGTGCTCGCTTTACATTCCAGCGGACCTTCACGATGGGGATGCGACTTTGTTTTGTTCTCTTTATTTCCCTATCCATGATTTCAATTGGTTCTTCTATAAAGTGGAGACTCTCGTTGATTTCAATCTCGTCTAATGGGACGACGAGGGTCTCATCGGACAAACACTTCTTCAAGTTTGACACATGAAAGGTAGGGTGCACACTACTGAGTTCCTGCGGCAGACGAAGTTTGTAGGCTACCGAGTCGATCCTTGCGAGGATCTCGAATGGTCAGATATACCTTGGGTTTAGTTTCCCCCGTTTTCCGAAACGTATTAACCCTTTCAAGGGCGAGACCTTTAATAGTACTCGGTCCCCGACCTGAAATTCCAAGGGCTTCCGTCTTTTGTCCGCATAACTCTTTTGTCTGTCTCTTGAAGCCTTTAGTCGTTCCCGAATTTGTACAATCTTCTCGGTTGTCTCTCTTATGATTTCTGGGCCAGTGAGAGTGCTATCGGGTACTTGTCCCTTGGCTAGTTGCGTGTCACCTACTTCAGTCCAGCACAGTGGTGATCTGCACTTCCGGCCGTAGAGGGCTTCAAATGGAGCAACTTTAATGCTGAAGTGATATCTATTGTTATACGAAAATTCAATTAGTGGTAAATGGGTATCCCATGCTTTACCAAAATCGATTACACAAGCTCTTAGCATATCTTCTAGGGTTTGTATGGTCCTCTCACTTTGACCGTCAGTTTGTGGATGGTAAGCAATACTCATGTCGAGCCTCGTTCCTAGGGATTTTTGTAACGATTTCCAGAATCGCGAGGTGAACCTACTATCTCTGTCAGAGATAATGGATATTGGTACACCGTGCAGTCGTACAATCTCTCGGATGTAAGTTCGAGTTAGCTTCTCCATCTTATCGGTTTCCTTTATGGGTAGGAAGTGTGCGGATTTGGTTAACCTATCGACAATTACCCAAATGGTGTCTAATCCACCTGTTGTCTTGGGTAATTTGGTTATGAAATCCATGGTTATCCGTTCCCACTTCCACTCAGGTATTTCGGGTTGTTGTAGTAATCCTGATGGTTTCTGGTATTCTACCTTGACTTTGGCGCAAGTCAGACACTTGCCCACATAGGTAGCTATCTCTGCTTTCATGTTCGGCCACCAATACAGTTTCTTGAGGTCCAAATACATTTTGTCCGAACCTGGATGCACGGAGTATCAAGTCTTATGCGCCTCGTTCATGACCACGTCTCTGAATCCACCAAACTTCGGTGTCCAGATTCGATCCATGAAGTGACGAACTCCGTCCCCCTTGACTTCAAGATTCTTGTCCATTCCTCTTAGGGCTTCACCTGCCACATTCTCTGTTTTCAAGGCTTCCCTCTGAGCTTCCTTGATTTGTGTGGATAGATGTGAATGGATCGTCATGGTTAGGGATTTCACTTGGCGTCCCGAGTATTCTTTTCGACTAAGAGCATCAGCTACTACATTGGCTTTTCCTGGGTGATAGCGAATCTCGCATTCGTAGTCGCTAAGCCGTTCAACCCATCGTCTCTGCCTCATGTTGAGTTCTTTTTGGTTGAGAATGTGCTGGAGGCTTTTATGATTGCTGAAGATCATGCATTTTGTGCCATAAAGATAGTGTCTCCAGATCTTTAGCACGAAAACGACTGCTCTTAGTTCGAGATCGTGTGTAGTGTAGTTGACTTCATGCGTCTTGAGTTGTCTTGAGGCGTAAGCGATGACCTTACCTCTTTGCATTAGAACGCATCCAAGACCTTGATTAGATGCATCACAGTAGACCACAAAGTCTTTTGTTCCTTCTAGCAAGGGCAAAATAGGTGCGCTGCATAGTGCTTGCTTCAGTGTTTGGAATGCAGCGTCTTGTCTTTCGTTCCAATCGAAAGTTACACCCTTCTGGGTCAGGGTGGTAAGTGGTTTCGTAATCTTTGAGAAGTTCTGTATGAACCTTCGGTAGTAGCCAGCAAGACCCAAGAATTGTCGAATTTCTGTTGGGGTTCTTGGAGCTGACCAGTTCTCGATTGCTTTAATTTTGGAAGGGTCCACGTGTATTCCGTCTTTGCTAACCACGTGACCTAGGAAATCTACCTTTTGAATCCAAAATTCGTGTAACGCCCGTAGATCCGGGCTAGTCAAAATAGAGGCAATAGGGGTCGAAAACGACTTTTCGACAAAAGATTATTTAGAATAAATAATCTTGACCAAGTTGTAGAGTATGTCACAAGGTTTCCGTACGTATAAGGAACGCCGAAATCCGAGTTATAACGAAGAAGTTATGGCCCGTCGAAGTTTTTCGGCAAAACCGGCACGACACCGGGAAGCGTAAATAGTGAATTTACGATAGAGCGAGATTTAGCCTTAGCGATCTAAACGAAAGTCGTAAAATATGTTAAACTAAGAACATCGATAAAAAGAACGCCCAAATCTGACTTCGTATGAAGAAGTTATGATTTTTCGAAGTCTCGGACTAGCAGTGTACAGCCCGAAATTCGAATATTAGATCGAGCGGTTTTTAGCTGACACAACCTAAACGAGAATCGAAGATCTCATTGAGAGTAGCGTAACGAGAAAAATATGGGCGAAAACGGATGTCGGATGAAGAAGTTATGAGGATTTAACGGACCAATCGTGTCCCGGCCCGTTAATAATATAAAATTTAAAATCGAGCCAAAATTAGCCGACGAAGTCTAAACAAAAGTTGTAGAGTACATTCCCACCTTCGCGTGGATATAAAGAACGTCGAAAACGGAGCTCGTATGCGAAAGTTATGATTTTTAGAAGTCGAGAATGCAATTTGCGAAGGCTGATAAGGAGCTGATGACGTGGCGCATTGTGGGCCGTCCATCGCTGATCAGATCTCGCCTCGGATGAAGAACACGTCGCCCTCGCTTACGCCCCGCGTCCGAAGCCAGTACGCGCCGCGTACCCTCGCCCTGATCTATTCCGAGTGAGAGACAGATGGAACCTCGCTGGAGCTCTTATCCGATGACTACGCCCCGCGTAGGTCCGAGGTACGCCCAGCGTACCGAGGCCTCGCAGGGCTATAAAAGGGGGCCGAATTTCCTTCATTTTACACACCTTTCTTCACTCTCTCTCTAACTTCTTTCTCTCTCTAAGTGTTGTAAACATCCCCAAACCCTAGGGAACCTCCCTAGCACCCTAGAGAAGCCCCGAGGCTCCCGGAGTCCCGAGAAAAAGGAGTTTTTCGGTTTCGAAACGCTGCTCCACTTAAGTTCCGGTTTTCGATAAAATTCGCTGTAAGTGTGCTACGCTTACGCAATTTTTAATATAGCTTTCAAATAATTATAGGAATGTTATTAGGTCCTTAAAATAATTATTTGGGCTATTATTATGAGTTATATCGAGTATTATTAACGCTTAATAATACTCGGACTAATTAATTTGTCGCGGTTATCGTTAAACTAAACCCTAGTGGTATCGATACTAGGTTTTATCGAAGGAATATCGTTTTGAGAGTATCGAAGCGCTGTCCGAGTACTAAGTCACCACCTACTCAGGTGAGTGCATAGTCCCTTTCATCTTACACATAGATATGAAGTATTTTATATAAACTACGTGCTATGTGTGCATATTATCTGAATACATGCTGTCTATGTTGGATGAACGTTTTATACATGTTTTAAAGGATTTAAACTGTATACATATTTTATAAATACGAATATGTTGGGTATGAGATGGGTAGATGAATGATGAGAGATAGAAGATGACGTGAGTATACATTGGCAGCTATAGACTTAGTGCCTATGGGACAAACACCGGTAGCTATGGACTTAGTACCTGTTAGACGTTGGTAGCTATGGATTTAGTACCTGTTAGAAATTGGTAGCTATGGACTTAGTACCTATTAGTTAGACGCTGGTAGCTATGGACTTAGTACCTGTTGAACACTGGTAGCTATGGAGTTAGTACCTGATGAGTAGGATATAGCAGCTATGGAATTAGTGCTTTACGAACGAACATCGGCAACTATGGATTTAGTGCCAGTCCTATAACCCTGGAAGTAAGGGACTTCGGAATAAACGAATGCAGGATAAATGACTCTTAGGTTAAATCCTTAAGAGTAAAGAAGATAACGGGGATGGGTAATGGGGTTAATTGTTTGATGATTAAACATAACAATTATATTATTGTGGGTTGAAAACCCGATGTACTCACCAGGTTTCCCAACCTGACCCACTCAGTTTATGTATATCACAGGTGACGAAGTGAAGTGACATTACACTGAGAGATTTAAAGAGATATAGATCACTAGTGTAAATCATTGTAAGTTCTGTTTATGCTTATGTTTCGGTATTAACGATGACATCCCAAACGTTTTAAAATGAAATAAATACGTTTTCTCGAAAATGTTTTAATAACGTATTTACCATGTTTTTCTGGGAACAAATTCCGCAACCTTTTTATAAAATGAAGTACTCTGATTTTTATAAAGCATAAACAAAATCGGTCTTTTCTGGACGTGATTTTGGGGATGTCACAATTGGTATCAGAGCATTAGTTTAAGCAAACTAGGAATATGGATTTATTTCTAGACTTAAACTTAGGATGCTAAGCAATGATTGTGAGGTGTGAGCACTAGCTTATTTTAGGAATTGTGCCTAAAATGCTTTTATGTGCTAAATGCTTTGTGCATGATATGTTGTTAATTGTTCGGATCTATGGTCTGTTGCCGACCGGATCTGGAAACCTTATGTGTTTAGGATTCTAAACGTACGACTACGGTATTAGAACTAGCATGTAAATGTTTCGGAGTGATAAGGATGATTTAAACGTCAAGTAAAGGTCTAAATCCACCTTATTCGGTGTATAGATCGAGATGGTAAGGACCCGTAGCGGAAACGTAAACGCAAATGGGAACAGGAACCAACCCCCAGTGGTTCAGCAAATACCTGTTGTAGAAGAAGTTGCGCCTGAGCCAGTCACCATGGCTGGAGTTCAAGCCATGATTCGGGCTATGTTGGCTGAACAAAGGGAAGAAATGAGACGGATGTTGAATAGGGACGAACCTACTATGCCCATTGAGCAACCCGAACTGATTCCCGAGCAATCTGAGGAAGGGAACTACAGCCGCCAAGTGAGTCAAGTAGGGACTCAAGGTGAGCAAAGGGATGGCCCAGAAGGGAGAAACAACAAGGATGGGCGGATGTACAATAATTTCTTGGGTGCGAAACCGCCAAGTCTCTCAGGAAGCCCAAAGCCGGTTGAGATTATGGATTGGATCTCTGAGATGGAGATGGTGTTTGAGAGCTGCAGCTGTAACGAGAAACAGAAGACTGTCTTCGCAGTAAGACAGCTGAAAACTGGAGTCTTGAGCTGGTGGAAGCTATTGGCATATACGATGCCACGAGGAGAAGCCTTAAGGATGTCATGGGAAGAGTTCTTGGAACAGTTGAAAATGCAGTACTGCTCAGAGGTAGATCTGATAGACCTAAACAACGAGTTTCAGAACCTGAAGAAAGGGAAGATGAGTGTTGATGAGTATGCCACCGCATTTACCGAGAGGATGAAGCTATTTCCCTACTTGGTGCCTACTGAACTCTCCAAGATTGATAGGTTTGCTAACGGACTGCCCACTGACTTTGGCCCAATGGTCAAAATGGCAACTACCTTGAAAGCAGCTGTTAGGGTAGCTAAGAACGTAGAGGCCCAGATAAGAGAAAAGGGTCTAGAAAAAGATAAGGCAGGAGAGAAGCGAAAGTTTGAGGGATCTTCGAGGTCGAACAAGGAAAGAAAATTCTCAAAACTTGGAGGAGCAGATGGAGGTGAAGCAAGATGGTGTGATAGATGCAAGAAGAAGCATGGTGGGAAGTGCAATGAAGAAGTGACTTGTTACAAGTGTGGGAGGACTGGTCACTATTCCAAAGACTGCACACATGATGATAAAGTATGCTACGGATGTGGAGGCAAGGGGCATATATCCAGAGACTGCCCAAAGAAAAATAAAGCAGTAAGACCAGAAACGCCACCAAGGCCAAGGGCATTTCACATGATCCTCGACGAAGCAGAAAACCGTGCGAGGAATCACGGATGAGGACTTCATATCAGAAGATCAAGTTATGTAGTAGCCATAGTATTTTATGATGTAGCCTAGTAGAGGCATAGTCTAGGGTGAACTTGAACACCTATGTAATCGTTTCAAGAGTTAATATAAAACCTTCGTTTTGTTATCTGATGTGTCGAATGATTGTGTGATTTGCTGCATGGTGACTTGGGAAACTGCGAGACAATACTTGGGACGAGTATGAGTAGGTGTGAATGGTAGTAGAGGCCTATACTACCGGAAGCACAGGACTCACACTTGGATCAGGGAAAGTCACAAGGTTACCAAGAAGCTAGTAATTGATTTCGTTTTATTCAAGTGTGATGTTACCATCGTTTCGGTAATGACTAAAAAGATTGTTGATATTCCGACCCTTGTGGTCATATCGAATCGAGTCTGACTACGATGAGTATGTTGTGTGATTCAGAGAACCAAGTTTGATGAAGCATCCAACTTAAAACAAACGATTGAAATCAAAGCGATCAATAGAAATATCGCGCTCGTTGTTGATAGCTAGAAATGTCTAATGTTAATGTGTGATTATATCACATTAGAACATGAAGGAAGGCATAGTCTATTTTAGAGTTTAACTCTAAGAGACCTAAGTCTAAGTGTTGCAACATACAATGATAGGTCATTAGAATATGACACATCGATCCACAGTAGTAATAAAAGAAGTCATCTCAAGTCTATATCCAGCAAGGATCGAGATTGTGACTTGAAGGTCATAATTTGGAGTCTACCCTGAGGTAGAGAGCAGGTGCACGATCGAGTACTGCATACAGTCAATAAGTCTGAGAGATAGACTTGAAGGAATGTAGAAGTTATAATTATTACCTAGGATGAAGAGACGACGTATGGAGTCATTATACGACCATGTTTCGTTGATGATTCCGGGACGTAATCATCCTAAGGGGGAGATAATTGTAACGCCCGTAGATCCAGGCTAGTCAAAATAGAGGCAATAGGGGTCGAAAATGACTTTTCGACAAAAGATTATTTAGAATAAATAATCTTAACCAAGTTGTAGAGTATGTCACAAGGTTTCCGTACATATAAGGAACGCCGAAATCCGAGTTATAACGAAGAAGTTATGGCCCGTCGAAGTTTTTCGGCAAAACCGGCACGACACCGGGAAGCGTAAATAGTGAATTTACGATAGAGCGAGATTTAGCCTTAGCGATCTAAACGAAAGTCGTAAAATATGTTAAACTAAGAACATCGATAAACTCCGGGAAGATCTTTAGGGAAGACATCGGGAAAATCGCTGACTTCTGGAATGTCTCTGATGCCTTTCATTTCTTTTTCCTTATCTACCACGTGGGCTAAGAAGGCATGGTACTCTTTACGTAAGTATTTTTGGGCTTTGACGCAAGAGATGATTTGTAAATTGGTACTGGGTTTGTCACCATAAATGACAAGGGTTTCGCCGATTAGCATATTTAGGCGAACGACCCTTTCGTGACAAAGTATATCGGCATGATGTAGGCTTAACCAATCCATACCGATGATGAAATCAAAGCTCTTTGTAGTGATTGGCATTAGATTGATTTGAAATGAGTGTTCGTTTAGAGATAGTGTGCAACCTATGTACATATTGTTCGTGCTTTCCGTTCTACCGTTTGCCATTTCTACTGTAAATATCTTATTGAGTGTTTTAGGGTTCTGTTTTAGTACGTGCTTGAATTTATGACTCACTAAACTCCTCTCCGCACCACAATCAAAGAGTATGCATGCATAAACGTTATTGAGGAGAAACGTACCCGTAACCACCGTGGGATCAACAATCGATTCGTTCTGCCATATTGTCAGCACTCGTCCCGTGCCGCCAGCATTCCTTGCCTTAGGACAGTCCCTCTTGTAGTGTCCAGCCTCACCACAACCATAACACGTTTGGCCCACACCGACCCCAGGGATTTGGGTGATTGGTCGTGCCGGTGCCCTGCAGAAACGGGCAGTGTGCCCCTTTTGGTTGCAGTTGTTGCAGTGCATCTCCCGACAATTTCCATTGTGGTGGAAATTGCACTTGCTGCACTTCGGGAAGTTCCCAGCATATCGCTTTACTGGGGTGGGGACAGGAGCAGTAGTGGGGGCAGTAGCGGCATGGACTGCCACAATCTGTTCTTTCTTGGAAGGTTCTTGTGAAGGTTGACTCTTCCTTTTGTTCCAGAACCTCTTCTTGTTGTTGTTGTTGGTAATATCATTGTTGTTGTTGTTGCTTACTCTGGGTTGCTCCGGTGTGGTGGTTGCGAAGTTTTGGCAGACCCCATGGTCCACGAGAGCTTGTGCCAACTGTTTGGCGCTATCGAAGGTGATTGGTTTGGAAGCTAGAACACTTCCTCGAATTTGGGGCGACAGTCCCCAAATGTATCTTTCGATTTTCTTGCTCTCTAGAGCAAGCATCCCTGGGCAAAGGATTGCCAAATCACTATACCTATTGGTATAGGTCGTGATGTCCGAGCCTACCATAGTAAGGCCCCAAAGTTCCTGTTTGAGTTTTTGTAATTCGCCCTTGGACAGTACTCTTGCAGTAATATTTGTTTTAGATTCTCCCAGCCCATAGAGTTAGCCACTACTAGTGTTAGTGAATTGACATGGCCATTCCACCATGTCAGAGCTCTATCAGAGAAGGTACAGCCAGCGAACTTCACTTTGCTCCCTTCTGGACAAGAACAAATCTCGAAAACTGCTTCAGTTTTCTCTATCCACTGTGATAGAGCCATTATCCCTCCAGTCCCATTAAAAGTAATGGGTCTGCTATTCATGAAATCCTTATATGTACAATCCCCCGAACGACCTTGATGTTGGCCATTCTTAGAACTATTTACTCCCTCACCAGAACCATTGTTACTCGTTTGGGCCATTGCTGCTATTACTGCAGCCGTTATAGCAGCTATCAAAGCGGCATTTTCCATTGGGGGAGGTGGTGGTGGAGGTGGTGCGTTGTTGACACGGCGTGTAGATCTACGGGGCGGCATCGTGCTGATAAGGAAAAAAAATAAAAGATCATAAGTTTTGGTGGTTGAGAGTTTATTGACAATGAGTTAACTATCTTTAATAGTTCGAAATTTGGTTTGACCAACGCAGGGCTTTGAGTTTGTTTTACCAATGGAGTTAAACAATAAAGAAACAAACTCATGAACTCGACTGAAATGCACATATTTAACACACAAAAGAGATATGCCCTATATATATTAAACATATGGTTGCGTTACATCCGAAGTTAGAAAATTTTTACCTTTCTAAAGGTCTCCGATTACAGGAAGTTAAAGAAAGTAAGATTTTTAGCCGATGGTCCTATTCTATAACAAAATTTTGGGATTAACAAGCACTACTTGCGACGTAGGTTGCGCTTGGAGCTTGACTCCGCGTCTGATTGTTTTGACTCCATAAGGCGCCTATCAAAGGCGGCCTGCTGTTCCCTCAGCTCAGAGAGGGCTGCAATCATTTGTGCTTGGAACGCGTCGGCACGGAGTTGGGTGTCATCCTGCAACCTATCCAGCCGGCGGATGTCAGAAGTATGCACTTGTACTTCCACATTGACCTCCCGAATCCGGCTAGCTTGAACCCCTGATTGATAGGACTGGTTGGCTAGCTTGCCCACCATGACTGGGAGTGCTCGATCGGCCGAACCTCTGCCGCGGATATCATAGAAATCCCGACACATGTCGTAGGGAGGACGTATCCCTTGTTGTTGGCTCCAATGGTGGAGGTGACTTCCCCAAACGGGAGGTTGTGCAGGTGGTGGGTTGATTACCTCTGGTTCTGAGTCTGTCCCAGAGTCATCCCCTTCATCCAACTCGATAGGTTCTTCATCCTCTTCGGGATCTTCTTCGACCCATCCTCCGTTACCTTGGTTGAGATAGTAGGGGTTTCCATGTGGAATGAATCCATCCATTTGACTATACGAGAATAGGGTTATAGGAATTGAACAAAACTTGAAGCATGTAAAACTAAGCATGTCGATTAAACTATTGCACGTACCAAATACTCCTATAGTATTTAAATTTGTATGTTTGATACTACTGTTTATTTTTGTAAGTTTTGACTAGTTGCTCACTACGACCATTCCTCGACACATGTTAGTCCAATCTTGGATAAATATAGTTGATCAGGCTATATTCGTCCCAAATCCGATTACATATGTCGAGGTCTAATCGTAGTGTCCAACTTGTCTTAATACTTCTTATTGCATGTATGTAATTGTACTTTTACGACCCAAAACAATCTAAGTTAAATGAAACAAGGTTTTAGGTGTAAAAATGTTTTGTCAGAGACTTTGAGTCCCTTTGTATTTATAGTTTGTATATCTTATGTGGTTCGATATACTTAGTTCACTATAAACAATGCTCTGATACCAATCTGTCACACCCCCAAACCAGAACGGCGGAATCGTTCGAGGGTGGATGACTTCAGGTAGTATCGAAACAGTTGAATACATAGTAAACAAGTAAACACAACCAACATATATATAATTGAAAAAGTTACATCGTTTGTAGATATTACAAGTTCCAAAATATCAATTACAATATGTTGTCAAAATGAAATTAAACTAACGCCGCAGCGTCCCTTCTTCAAAAGCAGTAGTTTACCTGTATTACTGAATCCCTGAGAAATACAAGTAGTTTTGAAAGAGTAGGTCAGTATTTAAGCTGGTCAGTTCATAAGTATTTAGTGACAATGTTTGAATAAAATCAAATGATATTTGTTTACGGATGTTTCAAAAGACTCCTAGGAAATCCAATATTTCCTAATAGTATAAAAGTAGTCTTCTACAAAGACTCGACTGTTTTGAAGGTTTTCTTTTATAAATCCAATATCCATTCATAAGTGTGTGGTAGTTTAAAAGTTCCAACACTGAAATGCAATCGTGTTTTTCATGCCTAGAGTAGTAAATTTGTGTAAGTATAAAAGCACTAAGGCATTTGATAACCCGGTAAATCAATAAATTCTTAATACTCCATGTGAGTTTTATAACCATACTAATGACCCAGACTGCCTGTAACAACGTTCTTCAGGCGTTGAAATGTTATGACATTTGTCACCCAGGCTTGCGGGCCTAGCTGTAGCTAACAGCTTAGGTGAGGGATTGTCAATCCCGTATAGATCTATACACAAGTATCACGCTCCCCCTACAAGGGATTATGGTATATAATACAGGATATAAAATGCATACTCCAAGGTACGTGAAATGTCTCACAAAACTTAGTATAAAATATATTTATGTATGAAAATGTCCATTTGTTCTTGAATATGAAAATATCTCTTTGATATAGTATTTCTAGTATGTAAATGTTCATGATTTCCTCGTAACTATAACTATTATAGTTATGCAAAGTGTGTGTTTCATTCGTATAGTAAATCCAAGTGTAATGCTCACTTGTTATGTAAAGTATAACATCTAAAGTGACATAATTGATCACATATACTTAAGTATAAATAAAGGGTTTGATTCGCATATATATAAATATATATAAACATGTTTTATTTCCAAAAGACAAGATGTTGTCGTGAATATATATTGCATACAAAAGTTCCCATGTAGTAGTTATGAATCACATATGATTCACTTGATAGTAACGAGTATATATTGAAACTTTATGTTACACACGATAATAACCGTGTGTTTACTTGTATTTCCCCCCCTTAAAAGTGAATAAACAGCAGTGATAAACATTTGAAAGTGTAGTTGATAGGGGTATGAACTCACTTGATTGATTAGGGAAAACGAGATGAAAATCGAGCAGAACATCGGCTTGTGAAAGTCGATTTTCTCGGGATTCTCGGAAATCTCGGGAATCTCGGGAGAGTAGAACCTTCCTTCGGAACTTGAGTGTGAAAACCGGGGCTTCGGGAGGGCTTCGGGAGCTTAACCGCAGAGTTTCAGCACGAGAGAGGGAAGAATGGAGTACCTAAACCGGGCACCCCAGGAGTTCTATTTATAGAGGCTATTTTTGAGTGCCACATCATGGCTAGGGTTGGCCACATTGTGGGGAGAAATTTTGTCCTCTTCCATTGATTGGACGCCCTCAGTCACTTGCCGGGTCGCGGCAAAACAGTGCCACGTCGTGGGGAGGCCTGACAGCCTCGGATTTTGGACCCCGAACTTGTAAAATCCATAACTTTCGCGTACGAGCTCCGTTTTTGACGTTCTTTATATGCATGCATAGCTAAAAATATGATCTACAACTCTTGTTTAGACTTCATCTGCAAATTTTCACTTTATTTTTAATTATTTATTTTTAACGGGCCGGGACACGAAAAGTCCGTATAAAATCCATAACTTCTTCATCCGATGTCCGTTTTCGTCAGACTTTTCGCTGTTGCGCTACTAATGTTGAGACCTTCGATTCTCATTTAGGTTGTTTTGGTTAAAAGTCTCTCGATCTCTATTTCGAGTTTTTAGCTGTCTACTGCTATATTTGGGTCTTGGAAAAATCATAACTTCCTCATACGAAGTCAGATTTGGACGTTCTTTTTGTGTACGCTCACGGTTTAATGTTATCTATAACTTTCATTTAGATACTTAAGGCTAAATGCTATTGTATTGAAACTTCACATTTTTCATTTAATCGGTGTTGCCGGTTTTGTCGGAAATCTTTGAATGGTCATAACTTCTTCGTTATAACTCGGATTTTAGTGTTCTTAGTATTTCTGTAAACCCTTGACACAATATCTAACATAATAGATATTCTTATAAATACTTTTTACATAATTCATTTTTGAAGTAAATTTCATTATTTCAAAGGTAGCTATAATACTTGACCTTTTAGGTCATTACATAAGGTTGAAATATCGGGTTGTCACACTTTACGAATCGAAAATTCGCCATTTGTAATCATCCCATATCCTTTGATCATTCCATATGAGTTTTTTTCCATATTTTACAAATCCACCATCCTTAAGGAACTGAAACTCCCTAAGCTCTTCCCTCTTTCCTGTCATGTGACGAGAGCAGCCACTGTTAATATACCATTCATCGTCAAACTGCTCATCACTGATAACCTGCAAAATTAAGCAGATTTAGGAACCCAAAGTCTCTTGGGCCCTGGTGAGTCTTTTATAGAATAGGGAATTGCAATAGAAAGATCAACCAAATATGTTCTTTTTATTAGTATGGTTTCATCTTTTTGTTTGATGGTGTAAACTTTGATTTTATTTTTATCTTGCTTTAATTGGGGTGTGTTATTGTTAGTTGGTTTTTCAGTTGAGTTTTTCTTTGGAGTCCTAAGGTTAGCTGACTTTTTCTTAACTTGTGCTTCATTATTAGAGATGGGCTTTCCTTTTCCTTTGATATCCTCCACTGGGTTGTCTGACTACTTGTGCGGCAATGATTGCATGAAGGAGATTTGTCCCTTGATTTTTCATTTGCTTTGGGATTGGACGTCTTTTTAGAGTGAACACAATTAGGGTTTTGGGATTGCCAAAACTATTTTCTCTCATTGAGGTTCTTCATGTACCTTTTGTTTCTCTGGCATTTCTGTTCAGCAAGTTAGTCTTGAGATTTATGAATATTTGCTCTTGGTTTCGGTTTCTCCTCATGTTCTTCGGTTGTTGTTGAAGATATGCTTGATGCTTTCATTGGTTTGTTTGGTATCTCTTTTGTGCCGCTTGAACTTGGCTTATCAAAACTTGAAGGTTTGTTGATGCGTTCAGCCACGTATCTACCCTTGACTCTTCATGAGGTTCATTTCGACAGGCCAACGGTTTCATCTGCATTGTCTATGGGTGGAGACCAGAAGTAGTTGTCATAACCTTTAGCGTTATCTTTAGCAACCAAGGAGGTCAACTTTTCCGTTTATTTCTTAGTTATTCCTTCAACAACATATACTTGATTTGACACTGTTTGCACCTTTTGATAAACTACCGCCTTTTCTTTGAGGACCTTGGACTTATCCTTAGAAATGCGAGCGAACTCAACGTAATTTTCAGATACAAGCGATTTTGCTGTTTCGGATTTGCTCTTGAGAAATTCTAAATAGTCAATCTCGTACTCTACTGAAATTTCGCTCATTTCACTTTCCTCATCAATTTCAGAAGTGGTTTCTAAATTCATTTTATTTTTTGAACTTAATTTGGCATTGGATGAGTCAAACTTCTGTATGGTCTCGGTTTTGATTTTTAATTTATCATTTTCATCCAACAAATTCTTTAACATACATTTATGTTCTTTGGACTCAATAAAAGCCTCAATTTTGTCCGGTCCATATTTGTAGGTCACTGAAATCTCATCTGAGGACATTATAGATTCACATTCAGCAATGACTTTGTCCTCCTTAAATTCAAGGAAAGGCAAAATCATTTTATGAATCTTTTTACCTATCTCACAATCTAGATGCAACTGGGTGATATTAGTATATAAGCATTTAGCAATCAAACATAAAACATTTCTTTGTTTTAAAAACTTCAAATTGTCTCGTTGCACATAAATAAGTTCATCCCTAGCCCTAACTAACTCTAACTCCTTCTGCTGTATCCACATCCTTCTCTCCTCACTCTTGGAAGACTCCCTGCTGAGTTGGTCAGTTAGGTTATAATTTGCTAAGCGAGTTTGCATAAGACTACCACTTAAGTTAGAAAACTTGAATTTTAATTCATTTAATTCTTTTTCGTAGTTTGTTATTGGTATTTTAAGTGATTCTAGGATAGATTGTACCTTCTTGATCAACTGATCGCAATCGTTGATCTTTTCACTCGCAGGCTTGACAGCGAAACATTTGTCTTCCTTAAGCTTTGCTTCCTCATGCTTACCTTCGATTGTATATCCTCTCGTTTGTGACACTTCAGCTATCACCATTAAGCATCTCCCAACCGACTTAGTAACTCCTTCTCTCGCCACATAAGCTCTTCCATGCAAGGGTCTACGTACCTCTTTATCTTCAGAGTCTGTAGACCAGACTTCTACTCCACCAAACTCATCATCAATAACATGTTCCTGCATAATTAAAGCATTCATAGAAACGTTAGTTGCTTTCTTCTTCTTTATCTCCTCCAGCTGTCGCATGTGGTAAGATTCGTCATCTTCATCATCCTTTTTCTTATACATCTTTCTCATCATGCAATCCTTAGCAAAGTGGTTCTTGCCGTGATAGTAGTTGCAGTCATATCCTCAATTTTCCACAAGCTTGCTCTCCTTCTTTTCATCGTCCTTCTGAGTAGTGTTCTACTCTCCTATTTCGTCTTTTCAGAGCTATAGCTTCACTAACAGTTTCGGTTCTTGTTGTCAGGGAACTTCTTACGAGTAAAATTTTTTGGGTTCGTAACCATCATTGCATATTCTTCATTAGTCAGATCACACTCTGGCATATCAGATTCTTCCTCTTCGTCTGCCACACTCTTGCTTTTAGAAACAAGGGCCAGATAACCCGTACCCGAAACTACCTTCACTTCCTTAGTCACCACGCTTTCATGAGATTTAAGTATACCCATTAGTTTCGCCAGCGAGTAGGACTTAAATTGCTCATGTGCCTTCACAGTGATACCACTGCCATCCATTCGGGTCTTAAGCCATTCATGAATGTGACCTTTTGTTCGATCACCTTCTTTTCAATACCATGCTTCATCATCATGCTAAGCAGATGGTTGAAACGATCGAATGTCTGAATGAGTTTCTTATCAGGTTTTTGTTCGAAAGCACCAAACTCAGAGTGCAATAGGGTTTGGATCGAGTGCTCTAGATCCTCATCAGTCGAATATAATTCTTTCAACCTATCCCATATTTCTTTAGCTGTAGTGCATGAACTTACTAAACGGAAAGTATTGGCTTGCAAAGCAAATCTGATCATTCTTATGGCTTTAATGTTGCATAACACCTTGTCTTTTTCGTCTCGAGGGATCTTCTCTACGTCCACCAAGAGTTGGTTATACTCTTTTTGAGTTTTGATCATTCTGTTCGTTCCAGAGTAAACAAACGAACCCAATGTTATTGCTTCCCATATAAGATAGCCATTGCTTTCAAATCCAACGACGTAGTCTTCAAAGTGATGCGCCCATACTTCATAATCTTGAGTATAGAGAATGGGAACCCTCGTAGTGGATCCTATACTGTTGGAGATGTTGATTGGATTGACTTGAGAATCGTCGTGAGACATGATGAAAAAATTCTTCTTTTAATCTGCATGAGTCAGACTTGTAAAGTTGAAACTAGGGTTTTATCGAACACCAGATAAACCGTCGACAAGAAGAAGATGGCTTCTATATATTCGATAAAAGCGGAAACCCTAATGGATTCTTCAAATATAAGAGATGCGTATATATTACACAGTCTCCTGCTCTGATACCAATTGATGAGATTATTGCGCTATTAGATCGATAGATTCACAACAGATAAACAAGAATGAAGAAATCAAAGAACACAAGGATGGATCAAAAGATGTCAAATGATTAATATCTCACACCTCAGAAGAGCTTGATGAAGAACTTCGACTGTAGAGGTGTGTTTAGGGTTACAATGCAAAAGCTATTAATAAGAACTTCTACTTAAAGCAATACATGCATGCAAAATATATAAGCTAACCCTATTGCATAAACCATGGTTGGACAGACCCAAACCGGGTAATCAAAATATTAACATTAAGCCCATATGACGCAACACTCTAGACCCAACAGTGGGCTTAGGGCAGATTCACACAATCGATTGTCTGTTTACTCTAAATTGTATATAACTTGTATCCATTTAGTACTCATAGAAGGAATTGTAGAGTCATTTTTACTTTCATTCATCGTATCAGGAAATATAGGATTTTCTAGAGGAACATGCAAACTTTTCTAAAAGAACTTACAACTTACTTTTCATCACTAAAATACTTATGAACTCACCAACTTAAATGCTGATCTACTCTTTCAAAATAACTTGTATTCTCAGGAAACTAGTAGACAGGTACGCACACTGGGATTCAGAAGATGGATCATAGTAGCTTCATGTCTTGTTTTGTTATTTACTTTTGGAGTCTATCTTTTGTGAATCATACTTTGTAAACACTTTCATATTAATGCAATGGTTGTTTGTTAGTTTGATTACTATGATGCATGTGTTGTGATACTAAACATGACGTCCTCCGTCCCCGAACGTTTCTGCCGTTCCGGTTTGGGGGTGTGACACTTTTCTTGGGATAGTTCCCCCATGAGGCAACAAAATCAATAATCTCCCTTACATCCCTAAAATGAGTTTGTGAAATTCCACACCATCGAAATATCTAATGATAAACAGTTTTAGAATAATCACAATTAACTAAAAGATAATTAGTTGTTTCAACTTCGATTCCAAATAGTTGACAGATTTGGTTTTGGACAGAAATATCCCTGTGAATTAGTGCATTAGCAACTAGAATTCTTCACATAACCTCTCTCCATGCAAAACATTTTACCTTTAACGAAATAAGTTTTGACCACCATATTTGTGTTCCCACGTAATGGTTAATCTTAGAATCCACAAGCCTCCTCATAATTCTTACAAAATATTCTCCATTTGTACTAAGATTGAACCTAAATTTGATATTTATAGAAGATGTTAGATCAACTATGCTTATCAGTTTGTAAAACTAATGGAGTTCCAAAAGAGGTCCTGCATCAATTGGGATGCATCTCCAATTCCAAGAAAAACTAGAAGGGCATAATCTATCCATAAGTGTGCATCTTTTAACCATTTCCAGTTTATAGAGGAGGGGAAGCCAATTTTCAAATATAACATCTCCACACCATACATCCTTCCAAAAAAGTATTTTTACATTTGCTCAAGGTATCAAAGAGAATATACCATGTGGGCCGAGATTGTAGGTTGGAAGACTCATGAGTACATTATATATGTTGCTCCATACACCTGTTGCATTTTTTCTTACTAGATATGAATAGGTTGTTTATGAAGATTATGAATGTTGCTAATAACCTTAGTCCATAAACAACTTGATTCATTTTTAAGTTTCCACCACCATTTTGTTAGAGAAGCTATATTTTGCGCCTTTAATGTACCCACGCCACGGCCACCATCTTTTTTTATCCGCGACCACCTTTGACCAATCTACCCACTTCAACTTTCTCTTTTCATCTGTACCTCCCCATATAAATCTTCTTCTAAGTTTCTCCAATTCTTCTAGAACTTTGTGTGGTGCTTTAAGTGAAGACATATAATATGTAGGTATACTCCCAAAGATTGACTTGATCAAAGTCAATCTACCCCTAAATGATAGAGTGTTAGCCTTCCAATTAGATAACTTTGCCTGAATTTTAGTAATTACAGGTTTTCAATTGTTTTTCAGTAACATGTTTCCTCCCACTGGTACCCCAAGATAAGTGAACGGGAAAGAACTTTTCATGCATCCAAGTATTTTTGCCATGCTTTGAAGTTCTGAATTGGACACTGAAATTCCAAACAACCTTGATTTATGAAAATTGACCTTGAGCCCTGAAGAAATATGGAAGCACTTGAGAATACGAGACAAATTTTTTATACTTCCAATATCCCAATTCTCATAGAAAATGGTATCATCAGCATAGAACAAATGTGAGATAGTATGCCTAGAGTGTGGGTGATTAACAACTTGAATGAGAGATCGATATGGTGCACCTTGAATTGTGATGTGTATACCTTCCATGGCAAGATTAAACAAAAATGTGGAGAGGGGATCACCTTGTCTCATGCCCCTGGTAATTTGGAAATCATCAGTGGGAGTCGTGTTTACTAGAACTGATGCTCTTGCAGGTGATAAACAACCAAAGATCCATTTACTCCATTATAGTATCTAGATATCCTCGGTTGATAGTGTCAAATGCTTTTTCACAATCAACTTTGAAAAGAAAAGTTCACTTCTTTGCCATTTTGCCCAATTATATATTTCATTCATTACAAGCGGAACATCAAGGATGTTTCTTCCACTTATATCTGTTGATTGTACTTCGTCAATGACTGAACCAATCACCCTTTTGAGTCGGTTGGCAAGAAATTTAGCAAAATTTTTGTAAATGCAGCCACTTATGCTTATATGCCTATAATCCGCAAGTGAAACTAGATCCTTCACTTTCGGTATCAATTTTATTAAACAAGAATTGCACCCCTTTGAAAAGTACCATTCACGTCAAAGTGCTTGATGTGTCGATTTAAATCTTCTTTTATTTAGTCCCATTTTTCCTTAACTATCTTGAATGTAAACCCATCGAGTTAGGGGCTGTTATCAGTATCACACCCCCAAATGGCAGACTTGATTTCATCAATTGAGATCAGGGATTCAATTTGAGAACTTTGTTCAGGCATGAGTTTTTTTTTTAATAAGGGACTAGTTAGCTTTGGCCTGCTCGGGTAAGGTTAGTGAAACTTTGCACTTAAATAATCAAACACCTCTTTCATGGTGAATTTAGTATCAGAGGACCAAGCTCCATTTATGATGATGCCATGTAGTCTACTTTTACTATTTTATTCTTCAAAATTCCATGAAAGAATCGTGAATTCTCATCACCGTCAGTGATCTACTTAACTTTATCTTTTTTGCTTTAGGTCAAGTTTTACAACCCATTCAAGATTTCAAATTCAAGACTTAGAATCTCTCCTTGAAATAATCTCCAAAACTGATAATGAACCGGATTTGGCTTCCAAATCTAAGTAATCAACCTGCTCTCTCAATCTTTTTAGCTCACATGACTCCTTGTTTATTTCCACCTTCTTCCATTCTCAGAGTTAGTCTTTTAAGTATTTAAGTTTATAAAGAAGAAACCCATAAGGAGCATCGTATCCTTGAAAGCTATTCCATGCCAATTTAAATATTGCATTAAAATGTTTGATAATCATCCATGAATTAAAGAATCTAAACGGAGGAGGACAAAAATAGGAATTAGAAGGTTTGAGAACCACCAGGGAGTGGTCAGAATGTTCTCGAGCAAGGGTAGTGAACATAGTTTGTGTTTGGGAATTTAAGAAGTTTTGACAAACTAGAAATCGATCTAGTTTGCTCAGTTTGAGAGCATCGTCTCTAAAATACATGTATTTTCTTCCGTCGAGGCTAAATTCTTCCATAATGAACTTTTTTCATTGATAGATTGCTAGCCATACACATTCACAAGCGTAGTAATTCCAGAGAAACCCTTCCAAACTCCAATGGTGGCAATCAATTGTCTGGACAACACTGTGTGGGATTTAAGAACACGGAATGATCCCAAATACTTATTAGTCCACCTAAACATCAAGTCGGGTTAACAAAATCACATTCAAAATTTGAAGATCCCCAGAATCCATTGACGTCAATGGTGTTAAAATCAATACTCTCCACAGTCGAAATCCGGTATTGATTATGAATTGAATTGATTTAATTTAACTTTAATGGGGGGTTTCAATATTATTGAATCAGGTCCTGAAAGAAATGGGTCCATATGACTTCATTTGAGCCCACTCCATAATATTTTGTACAGGCCCAACAGGGCACACCGGATCCGAAGGTGTATCTGAATTATTTTATAGGGTCGTGTCTTGTTTATTAGCATTGTGAATCTCCATCTCTTTACTAGCATCCAAATAACAATGAGACGCTATGACTTCCATAACTAATTCTGATTCCAAGTTCCCAAAGGTCCACATACCCACTTTAGTCACCGGGTGTTTGGTCCTGTCAACATGTATGTACCCGTCGATGTTCATATGTTCTGGCAACCCAAATTGATTGTCTTCCGTATTCTAATTTTCCCAAGTATCTAGATTCCATCTACATCCAAATTCAAATCCGAATTTTCCTCCTCTTCATCACCCCCCATTTCACCCCCCTCTTCACCTTCGTCTTCATCACTCTCCTCTTGGGGAGCTGCAGAGATATGAAAGAAACGAGGCTAGTTAAAGTCGTACTCCACAATTCTCATATTATATGATTTATATCGTATCATATCATAGTATATTATAAAGGAAACATTTTTCCTTTCACCATATTTATTTGAAACTCTCATGTATTTTTCCTTTCACCACATTTATTTGAAACTCTTACGACTTTTCAATTTCTTTCTAATATAATTATAAGTTGTTTAATAAGGTTAAATAAATATCAAACCTAAAGTGTAATCCTATATAAACTAAATTTCATTACTAGGATAATATATTTACTTCTACTTATAAAGTTATGTTTTTTAACTTTTAACATATTATACTTAATTTATTAGTTTTAATATATTATTAGATATAAACCATTATCATTTTAAAGATACAATTTTGGAACAATTTTTATAAAATATTTAAATTATTAATTTGATTATAAAATTACATGATCAATTTAAATATAAATTTTAGTTTAACTTAAACAACACAAAGAAAATTTTGTAAATAGTTAAAAGTGATTAATTATAGTGTCTATCTAATAATGATTATAAGTTGGTTAATAAGGTTAAATAAATATCAAACCTAAAGTGTAATCATAAATATACTAATTTTAAAATAATATCTTTACTTCTACTTATAAAGTTATGTCTTTAACTTTTAACATATTATACTTAATTTATTAGATTTAATATGTTGTTGTATGTAAATCATTATTAGTTTAAAGCTACAACTTTTGAATAGTTTTTGGACAAATTTCAGTAAAAGATTTAATATGTTGTTGTATGTAAATCATTATTAATTTATTAGATTTAATACTTTTAACATATTATACTTAAATTGTTAATTTAAATATAACATTACAATGTCAACTTAACTATAAATTTCAGTTTAACTTAAAAACCAAAGAATATTTTGTAAATAGTTAAAAGTGATAAATACAAAAACTAAATTGTAATCTCAATTTAACTAAAATATTTCCTAAAGATATTTTTATAATCGCTAAAAGTTTTCAAATAAGTAGCTTAAAATCACTTAAAATAACAATAGTTAAAAATAACTTTATATAAATGATTATACTGTTACCCTAAAAATCAAAAAACAATATTTGATGTTTTAAATAATTATAAAGATAGAAATTAAAACATTAAACAAATAAATTTTTAAAAATTAATTAACAATAACAACAACTATAAATAACATTAAACCATATATTATATTTAATTTTATTCATGTGTAACTCGCGGATAGAAGTCATTTAAACGATTGAGATTATGCAGTTATAATAGATGTATATATTATCATATAACTCAAAATAAGCAATATATTATATCAATTCAGTATATGAATTATTATATCAAATTTAACAACAAATTTATTGCTATATTTAAAAAAACATATATTTGTAAAGATTTCAACTATATAGGTGTTTCTGCTCAACGCGCGGACATTCGCCTAGTATAGTTATAAAAGAAACATTTTTCTTTTCACCACATTCATTTGAAACTCCCATGTATTTTTCCTTTCACCGCATTCATTTGAAACTCCAATGTCTTTTCAATTTCTTTTTAATAATAATTATAAGTTGGTTAATAAGGTTAAAACATAAAGTATAATCATAAATAAACTAAATTCCAATATCAACAAAATATATTCACTTCTACTTATAAAGTTATATTTTTAAATTTTTAACATATTATACTTAAATTATTAGTTTTAATATATTGTTGGATGTAACCATTATCATTTTAAAGATACAATTGTGGAACAATTTGTATAAAACACTTAAAATATTAATTTAAATATAACATCACAGGGTCAACTTAAATATAAATTTTAGTTTAACTTAAACAACCAAAAAAATATTTTGTAAATAGTTAAAAGTGATAAATTGTAGTGTCTTTCTAATAATTATTATAAGTTGGTTAATAAGGTTAAATAAACATCAAACCTAAAGTGTAATCATAAATAAACTAAATTTCAATTTTAAAATAATATTTTTACTTCTACTTATAAAGTTATGTCTTTAACTTTTAACATATTATATTTAATTTATTAGATTTAAAATGTTGTTGTATGTAAACCATTATCAATTTAAAATCTAAAACTTTTGAACAGTTTGGACAAAATATTTAAATTGTTAATTTAAATATAAAATTACAGTGTCAACTTAAATATAAATTTCAATTCCACTTAAATACCAAAAAATATTTTGTAAATAGTTAAAAGTGATAAACGCAAAAACTAAATTGTAATATCAATTTAACTAAAATATTTCCTAAAGATATTTTTCTAATCGTTAAATTTTTTGAAGTAAGTAGCTTAAAATAATTTACAATAACAATAGTTAAAAATAACTTTCTATAAATGATTATAATTTTACCTTTAAAATCAAAAAACAATGTTTGATATTTTAAATAATTATAATGATATAAATTAAAACACTAAGCAAATAAATTTTAAAAAAATAATTAACAATAACAACAACTGTAAATAATATTAAACCATATATTATATTTAATTTTATTCATGTGTAACTCACGAGTAGAAGTCATTCAAACGATTGAAATTATGCAATTATAATAGATGTATATATTATCATGTAATTCAAAATAATCAATATATTATACCAATTTAGAATACGAATTATTATATCAAATTTAACAACATCGTTATTGTCATATTTATATATATATATATATATATATATATATATATATATATATATATATATATATATATATATATATATATATATATATATATATATTTGTAAAGACTTCAACTATATAGGTGTTTATGCGCAACGTGCAGACATTCACCTAGTTTATTACTAAAAGTGCACACTGTAGTTATATATGTTAGCTTGTAGTGTTTCCCCAAAGATGTTGGCTATGGTGGTGTAGTTTTCCTCTAATCGTATAGATATTGGAACACCTGTGATGTTTACCCAATCTATTCTCTCAAAATTTGGTTCATCGAAAACCCCCATTCTCACCATTTGAATCATGGTTCCATATATGATCTTCACGAAGGAAGTTTTCATCATCTCTAGGTATGTTGAATCGAAGAACCACCCTCAATCCTCCCGCATAAAACAAAGTCTTTGAGTAGTTGTATTCGACTTCAATCAGTTTAGGGATTTATGTAAGTTGGTGAGGACCGATCGCAACTACCACTAGAGCACGCGTATTCTAAGCCATCATTCCAAGCACCTGTTTGAGTGTTACCTGTCACAACTAGCATTTTGCTAGGAAATTCTACTCTCATGCAATCATCCACCTAGTGTAATAACTTTTACTCTAAGGGAATATCATACTCTATGCTCATCCAAATACATCTCATATGTTCAACTAAGGGCTGGGAACCTTAGAAATCCCGACTCAAGTTCTTTATGGACTAGGACTCTCTTATTGGACCCAATTCACAAATCTATAACCTTTTGGACCATTTGGGCTTAAAATGATCCATATTATTTCTAATGGGCCTTATTCGGCCATAACTAATCCAATTAACTCTAATAAGCCAAAAATGCATTCTTTTATGCCATTTTGGGCCGTGAATTTCCCTAAAGGCCCAATGGGCCGAAAAGTCATTAGTGGGCCTCATAAATTTGAACCAAGACTAGAAATGGGCCAAGATAATCTGCCTCCCATCTCCTTAGCCCAATTCTCGACCCATTATCTATTTAAACAAAAAAAGAGGAGAAATTAGTTAACTAGCTTAATGCATGACACCTCATTTTTGTTTGGAGGATAACCATGTCATTTACCCACCATGTAACAATGCACTTATCTTATCTCTTCCTTCCCTCTCCCTATAACTCACGGCCAAAAGGCCTTTCCCCACCACAAATTTTCATTCCAACTTCACTTTCATCTCATTTTCTCTCAAGACATCCATTCCTCCCTCAAGAAATTTCGAGTTCATCATCAACAAGAACCAATTACTAAGCTTCGTGGTAAGTCCATAGTAAACTCTAGATGTTTTATTTCAAGTTTATACTAAGATCATCCTTCTTACAACTCCATTTTCGTGAATATGGGTCTTAGAAACAACCATCATTTCGAGATCCCTTCAAGACACAAGCTAGGACTCAAAAATCCCTCTCCTTCTTCATTTACATCTCAAAAACCCCCAAGGTGAGTTCATACCCCCTTGTTTTCTGTTTTTACTTGTTTTTGGGGGGAGAATACAAGTCTTATGTGTAGATCTATGTATATATGCATGATAATGTGTGTTTTCTTGAAACATTTGGTGATTATGTGTTGATTACTACACTAATCTAAAAATATGTTAAGAAACTTGAAGTGTATCACTAGGATCTTCATATGAATCATGTGAAAAGTATGTTTTATCACATATAATACATGTAAACTTGTAGATCTGGGATTTGTATACTTGATATAGCAAAAATGAGTGTTGTGTTCAAAGATCTATAAACTAAACTCACAAAACAGCTCTTGACAGAAAAGTTTTGGTCCAATCTCGGACTGCTTTGACTCCCTTAATGGTAATTTTTTTCAAAACATTTTTACATGGATAAAGTTCAGATTTATACCTTTAAAATGACTACTCTCAAGTTTTCATACGATTTTTCTACAATTTTTGGTGAATTTTACAAAACTGTCTATCAAATTTGAAATACTTTCGGACCAACCTGTGAAGGTGAGCAATTTCACACTAGTTTGAGGCCATTAAAAATTTTGATAAAAATGGTGAACAAAGTAGACAAATTTTCCAAACTTCCAGAGTTTACGGATCCAAATTTCGACTTACGATGATTTTTCTACAAATTTTCCAAAAACTAGGTCGGAAAAGCCCAAAACCAGAAAAATACGCATTTCCACAAAAATCAAGCCAAAAATGATATTTTTGAAAAAAAATGGGTTTAAAATGTTATTTTTATCACAAAGTGGTCATCAACACAAGTTTTTAACAAAATTGGAGATTAAAGTGTTATTCTTACAAAAATTGGGCCTTAATTGTAAATTTTTGGCTTATTGGGCTAAGAACTTCATTTTTACAAAAAGGTGGGCTTTTTATATCAAATTTGTAAATAATCAAGCTAAAATAAACAAAACAATAACAAACGGGTTAAAAACGATATTCATATCCCTATTGGGCCTGGAAATAATATACATGTTTAGTGGGCCTTAGTGTCCTTTTACATATATATTGGGCTTGGGATAGATATTCATATCCTTAGTGGGTCTGGAAATAATATACATGTTTAGTGGGCTTTAGTGTCCTTTTACATGTATATTGGGCTCGGGATAGATATTCATATCCTTATTGGGCCTGGAAATAATATACATGTTTAGTGGGCCTTAGTGTCCTTTGACATGTATATTGGGCTTAGGATAGACATTCACCTTCCTTTTGAGCCTAGAAATAATAGACACGTATAGTGGGTCTTAGTGGTCCACTTACATGTTTATTGGGCATAGGAATGAGTTTTATATGTGTTCTTCTTTTTATGCTATTTTAGTGAATACTTGAGCTAAAACCAATGATAAACCAACAAATGGATTTTAATTTGATCATTTTCTAGGTTATTGGGCCTTAGTGGCCCATTTTTATGTGTGAGAGGTCCTGTATATGTTTATTGGGCCTGTAAATACTTTACATGTGAAATGGGCCTTAGTTGTCCGTTCATATATATTTCGGGCCCATGTTATATAATCTCATTCCAATTGGGTCTTGAATGATTTACATGTTTAGGGATGCCTTAGTGGTTCACTTACATGGATCATTGGGCCTAGAAGGAGTTTATACCTTTTTCTTCATGTAAATTCGGTTAAGGATCTAGTGAGTTTTTGTCGGTTGGCACCTATTAAGTGTACGATCGTAGCTTGTAGTTATAACCAGAGTATCTTGGAGGGAGAACGGGGATTTGTATATAGATCTATACGGGGATGACACCCCACACCTGAGTTGTTCGCTACAATTAGACTAACTCAGTCTAGGGTGACGAAAACCTTATAATCAAAGTCAAAACCGGCGTCCAACAACGCCAAGACAGGTGAAATTGTCATTATTTAGTATGGTTATGACGGCTCGCTTAGAGGAATTAACGTTATGAAGTTTACGGAAGACCCTTTTTTTTTACAGGCAACATCGGGTTGTCTGGGAATATTCTCTTTACATGCTCTTACATTCTCTCTACATTTTCTTTACCGTTTTAGTCAAATAAACAATAACATACATGCATTAATACAAGATCTGACACAAACACACTAAACAGTTTTCAGAAAATATCGGATTTTCTGGTGGTTTTCAAAGTTATACAAATCATTTTCACAAACATGCTTATGAACTCACCAAAATTTTTATGTTGACCATTTTCAAAATTACTTTTATTCTCAGGAAACCGTTGAAGCAGGATGAACGAAACAAACTAATGGATATTGTGTTATATTTTGTTTCATCATACTCTTACTATCTTGGCATGTAATATTCAAATACAATACACGATGTAAACAATGAATGTTGTAATATTACATGTGTGATGATGATGATGTTATGTTTCAATTATATTCACTGTAATGATATTTCAAGATGAAGTCACGCACAAGCCCCCAGACGTTTCCGCCATCTGGTTTGGGGGTGTGACAGATTGGTATCAGAGCATTGTTTATAGTGAACTAGCATATCTAATCATGCATGATATGTAACTATAAATACAATGGGACTAAACAACTCTGAACAAAATAATTAAAATACATACCTTTGTGTGCATTTTAGAATAATAAAGCAACAAAAACAGTAAAAGTCTTTGGAGGATTCGAACATCGCTAATAAACTCGGGCAATTATGTAGTCGTATTGGGGGTGAATGTAGCCTGATCAACTACATTCATTAAGAATATGACCAACATGCGTTCGGGAGTAATTGTGATGGACAATGAATCAAAAACTTACCATTTAACTATCCAAAGAGCTTATAGAACAAAACCTGAACAAAACTAAATTACTATAGGAGTAATTGGTATGCTATTTGTTTATAGTGTTTGTACCCCTTCGTGCAATACACTATAGATGGATATCATTAGCCAGGATACCCCTGTCTCCCTAGTCAGGGAAAAGCAGGGTGGCTCGACCCAGAGGAAGACCCAGAAGGAGACTTAGAGGAAGAACCACAGGAGGAACATGGAGTAGAACTTGCAAATGGACCCGCCGAGTCAATAGTGGACCTCGAAGAGGAAGAGCCAGAGGGCAATGGTGATGATGACTCAGATGCAGAATCCGATGTCATCAATCCTCCATGTAAAGCCAGAGTACCGACTTATCGTGTGGGCCCCGGTGGCCCCATGCCTCCTTAGGCACACGATATTGGAGATAGAGTCACTAGCATGGGATACGACCAGACTACGGTAGGAACCGAGGTCTCTTCGATCTTAGTCATAGAGGACCAACTGACCGGGCCCTCCCAGTCATGGTCCGGCGCACCTGAGGTATTAATAATCGAGCACAGGACACTCCTAATCGAATGAAACAAATGCGGTTTGCTATTGAGAGAAATGAGAGACAAACACAGGAAGTGATCGGGACTCCCGAATGAGGCAGTTAGTTCGGGAGGCATGACTATGAGGCACCGAGCGAAAAGTAGCTCATATTCAGGGTGCATCCACTTCATCAGCACCACCACCAGACACTTTCCGCCACAATTAGGATCAGCCTTTTCTTCTTTCCCCTTACTATCCGATATGACTCTCTTTCGTGTACTAATGAAATGATTATGTTCTATCTTTATTTCGTGTTATTGCATATTTTCAATTATATGCACAACCAAACCCTCAAAACCGCTAGATAATTAAGGATCTCGAAACCAAAAACAACCTATATACTCTAAGGATAGACGCAACGATCGTGCCAAATCTGCGATTACCTACTACCGTAAATACATCATAGGGATGTAGATGGAAGCAGTAAGAATTATACAACAAGATACAAAATTTACAGAGTACAACCAGCAATGACGATCATTACTTACGATCTGGATTATCAACGTGCAACAGGAAAATGCAATCCCGCAAGAATAACAAGCACACCCGCAAGACACCGCTCCAGCGGATGGACTCTGCTACATTTCAAGCTGCTGTAACGGCGGCAGTAACCGCTGCTATGGCACAAATCAATGCAAACAACCCCAATGGAGGCGGGAACAGCATTGACAACTCCAGCCAAAGGAACTAACATGGAAACCAACAAGTGACAACCTATCAAGGAACTTCGAACCCCAAGCTTAAGAGCAGGAAGCTGAGGTCTGGAAGTAAGAGAAAGGGACAACACACTCAAGGGTTCTCAAGGAAGCAACATGTTGTTGCTGTTCATGCGACCATGACCCCTATTATACCAACAACCAGGAGACCATATGCTGGAAGCCTTCCAAAATGCAACCAGTGCAAATTCCATCATAACGGAGCCTGCCGGGAGATGTATTGTACGAAGTGCAACCGAAAGAATCACACTGCCAAATTCTGTAGAACGTATCCATGCCATAATCGTCAGCCAAATGAAAATGACAACAATCACAACAACCCTAACAACAACACCAATGATGAGACCAGTCACACCTGCTATGGGTGTGGAGGAATCGGTCACTTCCGGCGCAATTGCCCCAAGGATAACAATCAAGGAGCAGAAGGATCGGAAATGGTCCTGACCTTGGGTCAAGGCGAAGCAGTCCAAGACCCAACGATTGTTATTGGTACGTTCCCACTTAACAACTCTTTCGCTTACTTCTTATTCAATAGTGAAGCTGAGTGAAGCTTCGTTACTAACAAATTCAAACGCTTACTAGAACAACAACCCCAGAAGCTAAACGAAGCCTTTACGGTGGAGATGGCTAATGGGAAAAACCGTATTAACCAAAGATATTCATGTACGGTGCACGTTAACACTAAACAACCATTTATTTCAAATAAATTTAATGCCAGTAAATAATAGGCGTTTTGATGTGATAATCGACAAAGTTGGGTTAAGCCCCCACCGTGCTGATATTATGTGTCGCGAGAAGGCCGTTTGCCTTCACCTTCCCAATCACGAAACTCTAATAATCCATGGTGATAAACCTGGAGCCAATTCTATTCCTATCTCATGCATCAAGGCACAGAAGTGCCTGCACCAGAAAAACTACGTTTTCCTCACTCTTGTTGTGGACAAGACCAAGGAAGAAGTAAGCATACAAGGTATTCCAGTAGCATGCGATTTTCCGGATGTATTTCCTGAAGAACTTCCGGGAATACCCCAGAGAGACAGGTTGAATTTCGAATCGATCTCATACCGGGAACCACATCAATTGCCAATTCACCCTATAGGTTAGCTCCCGCCGAAATTCAGAAGTTATCCAGTCAATCAAGAAATTTTTTGAGCAAAGGATCCATCAGACCAAGCTTCTCACCCTGGGGAGCTCCGGTCGTGTTCTTCAAGGAGACGAATCCTTCAGAATGTGCATCGATTTTAGGGAATTGAATAAGTTCACTATCAAAAATTGATACCCACTTCCTCGGATTGACGAACTATTTGACCAACTTCAAGGAGCTAGTTGCTTCTCCAAAATAGATCTAAGATCCAGTTACCATCAGTTCCGAGTCCGAGAAGAGGACATTCCAAAAACTGCTTTCTGAATTCCTCACGACCATTTCAAATCTGTTGTGATACCCTTCGGTCTAGCGAATGCTCCCACAGTATTCATGGATCCTACGAACCGAGTTATTCCAACCATTCCTAGTCAGCCTTTTTAATTATTTTCATCGATAACATACTCGTCTGCTCACGAAGCAAGAACAAAACACTGTCAACACTTACGACCGGTCTTGAAAGCATCGAAGCCGGAGAATATCGCGGAGGAATCACTGCATGGATGGATAAAACCCTCGAAGTCGAAAGACAAAGCTTATAGTTATAAGAGTTAAGTTGGCCGTTATCTGGGTGATCGTCGATAGGTTAACCCAATCTGCCCATTTCCTGCTAGTACAGAAATCAAACAAGATGAAAAGATCAGCTTGGATCTATATTGAGGAGATCGTGAGACTCCATTAAATATCGGTATCTACTATCTTGGATCGAGATAACGAAATTTCTTCAAGACTTTGAAAGTCATTTCAGAAGGCTATAGGAACATAGCTAAGTATAAGCGTTGCTTACCACCCTCAAACCAATAGCCAAAGCGAACGAACCATTCAACCACTCGAAGACATGCTACAAGTCTGGGTGTTTGAATTCAACAAGTCAGGGGATACCCAGTTGCCCTTGATTGAATTCTCATACCATAACAGCTATCGCACAAGCATCAAGGCTATTCTCTTCAAAGCTCTTTATAGTCGTAAATGCAGATCACTCGTCAGTACTCACACGGGACCAGAAAACTATTCGCGAGAGGACAGAGAAGATAATCCAAATCACAACTCGACTTCAAGCATCGCGAGATCGACAGAAGAGCTATGCTGACAAGCGGCATAATCCATTAGGATGTCAAGTCGAGGACCGCGTGCTATTAAAGGAATCTCCTTGGAAAGGAACGATTCGTTTTAGGAACCGAGAAAACTAAACCCACGATACATCGGACTGTTCGAGATTCTTGCTCGGATTGGTCCAAAGACTTATAGACTGCAGCTGCCTGTAGAGCTCAGCAATGTACACCCTGTGTTCAGCGTATCGAATCTGAAAAAGTGCCTATCATGCAAAACTCTTATCATTCCTTTAGAAAGAGGTCGAAATAAACAAGAATCTCTTGTTCGTCGAAGAACCAGTCGATGTATTGGATAAGGAAGTAAAGCATACAAAAACAATGCCGCATTCTGATTGTGAAGGTTCGATGGAGCGCAAATGGTGAACAAAGTAGACAAGTTTTCCAAACTTCCAGAGTTTACGGATCCAAATTTCAACTTACGATGATTTTTGTACAAAATTTCCAAAAACTAGGTCGGAAAAGCCCAAAACCAGAAAATATGCATTTCCACAAAAATCAAGCCAAAAATGATATTTTTGAAAAAAATGGGTTTAAAATGTTATTTTTATCACAAAGTGGTCATCAACACAAGTTTTTAACAAAATTGGAGATTAAAGTGTTATTCTTACAAAAATTAGGCCTTAATTGTAAATTTTTGGCTTATTGGGCCAAGAACGTCATTTTTACAAAAAGGTGGGCTTTTTATAACAACTTTGTAAATAATCAAGCTAAAATAAACAAAACAATAACAAACGGGTTAAAAACGATATTCATATCCCTATTGGGCCTGGAAATAATATACATGTTTAGTGGGCCTTAGTGTCCTTTTACATGTATATTGGGCTTGGGATAGATATTCATATCCTTAGTGGGTCTGGAAATAATATACATGTTTAGTGGGCCTTAGTGTCCATTTACATGTATATTGGGCTCGGGATAGATACTCATATCCTTATTGGGCCTGGAAATAATATACATGTTTAGTGAGCCTAAGTGTCCTTTGACATGTATATTGGGCTTAGAATAGACATTCACCTTCCTTTTGAGCCTGAAAATAATAGATACGTATAGTGGGCCTTAGTGGTCCACTTACATGTTTATTGGGCATGGGAATGAGTTTTAAATGCGTTCTTCTTTTTATGCTATTTTAGTGAATACTTGAGCTAAAACCAATGATAAACCAACAAATGGATTTTAATTTGATCATTTTCTAGGTTATTGGGCCTTAGTGGCCCATTTTTATGTGTGAGAGATCCTTTATATGTTTATTGGGCCTGTAAATACTTTACATGTGAAATGGGCCTTAGTTGTCCATTCATATATATTTCGGGCCCATGTTATATAATCTCATTCCAATTGGGTCTTGAATGATTTACATGTTTAGGGATGCCTTAGTGGTTCACTTACATGGATCATTGGGCTTAGAAGGAGTTTATACCTTTTTCTTCACGTAAATTCGGTTAAGGATCTAATGAGTTTTTGTCGGTTGGCACCTATTAAGTGTACGATCGTAGCCTGTAGTTATAACCAAAGTATCTTGGAGGGAGAACGGGGATTTGTATATAGATCTATACGGGGATGACACCCCACACCTGAGTTGTTCGCTACAGTTAGACTAACTCAGTCTAGGGTGACAAAAACCTTATAATCAAAGTCAAAACCGGCATCCAACAACGCCAAGACAAACCGTTGAAGCAGGATGAACGAAACAAACTAATGGATATTGTGTTATATTTTGTTTCATCATACTCTTACTATTTTGGCATGTAATATTCAAATACAATACACGATGTAAACAATGAATGTTATAATATTACATGTGTGATGATGATGATATTATGTTTCAATTATATTCACTATAATGATATTTCAAGATGAAGTCACGCACAAGCCCTCAGACATTTCCGCCGTCTGGTTCGGGGGTGTGACATTACCTAACGAGGAGTCAGATTTTTTCTTGTATCTGCCTTTTGTGTTCTGCCTATCGCCTCTGCCTAGAATCTACCATCACGGATTGCCCCCCAGGCATTTTATGGATGCCTGCTGGGAAGAGAGATAATCGGAGGTTACATCCTACTATCCATTGGTGGACCACTTTTCATCTTGTTCTACTTCTCATACTTGGATACATTTACTTTTAGAATACAATTCCCGCATCTTACCCTTTGCATTGATCTCTTCATTTCAGCCTCATCCCTAACCCCTCAAAACTTAGCGAAACCAAAGTATGTCCCGCCTTTGTCTATTCTTCTTAAAATGTATACATTTGTGATTTGTGGTTTTTTTGAATGGTTTGAACACTTCCATTAACGTGAATTTGTTAGTTCCAATGGGGATGTTTAATACATAATATGATGTTATCTTCATCATCATATTGATATTATGCTTCCTTCCTTGGACCTCCTTCCAGCCTCCATTCTCCGCCTCACGACCATCTGCCATCCTTGGGAGCATTTATGAAGTCAAATCTTCTTATACTAATAAAAGAGTAGTTTTTTTTGCCATATATCATTATATTAAACCTCCTAATTAATGTCATGTCACTTGTCAATCTATTCATTCTCCATTTCAAATTACAAATTATAAATTTCACACTTTAATTACATTAAATTAATAAAATTAGAATAAAAAAAAATAAAATTAATACAGATTATAAGGTGATATAATTTCACATGTTTATTTGAATCAAAAATTATAATTTTATATAATTAAAAAAATATATTTTAATTAATAATTTGTTTAAATAATTAATTAATAATTCTAAGTTTTTACTAAGAAAATTTAATTAATTTTATAACCGTGATTCCCACGGGTTATAAACTAGTATATTATATAAATACGACGAATATATGTTATAACACATATGAAGTACTCACCAAAATATGATCCTCAAGGCCACAACCTTGAAACTAGAACAAAAACAAAGGGAAAATGATTTGCGATAGTAATTACCTTTTCGTCTAGTTCACATTTAGGTAACTTCATTTTTCTTGTACATATTTGACCATTTAACTTGTTAAATGGTCAAATGTGTACAAAAAAAGAAAGTTGTCTAAATACGAACAATGTTTTTTTTTTAAATTTCTTAAGAGTTTTTATTATTTTTTACAATATTTTTATGATATTTTTTTTGTCTTTAACTTTTCTAATACAATGTTTTAAACTTTATATATATATATATATATATATATATATATATATATATATATATATATATATATATATATATAACTTTTTTATACTTTCATATAATTTTAATAAAAGTGCTTTTAAACCGAATGTTTTAAATTTTTCTTACAAGTTTTTAAATTACTTTTTTTTTATATTTTCATACACTTATTTTTATAACTTTCATACATTTAATTTCTAATCTTTCTTTTACAACATTTTAAAATGTTTCACAGATTTTCTATGACAATTTAATATTTTTTTATAACATTTTAAATACTTTTGTTAAATACTAGTTTTAAACATTATATTAAAAAAATTAAAAGTTTATAAACTTCTAATTAAAATATTAAAAAGTTAGAATAATTTTAAAACATTTACATTATATATATTTTTATTGTTTTTTATTTGATAAGTAATATTTTCTTTTTATTTTTTTTAAAAGAACTTTCATACTTATTGTTATATATTTAATTTTATTGTTAGATACTATTTAATTTAAAAACATTATATATGCTTAAAAACAAAAGAGACTATATAAAATATTTCACAAAATAAAAACATATTTATTAATTAAAAAGTAAAGTTTAAAATTGATCAATATTTAATTAATATTTAGAAAATTATGGATATTTTAAAAATAACGTTTGAAAAAAATAATAAAAACAAACATGAAAATAAAATAGCTATTAAAATTTTGGAAAATGACTTATCAGCATAATTAACTTTTCGTTTTTTTAGACAACTTTTTTTTTTGTACATAATTAAACATTTTACTTGTTAATTTGTTCAAATATTATCATTGGATGGTCAAATGTTTATAAAAATAAAAAAGTTACATAAATATGAACAAAACGACAAAAAACAAACGCAAACCACCGATTGGAGTAAAGGCACAAACGGAAAAAATATTATAATAATAATTAATTACTATGTTGACCTTGACCATCAAAAATTGATGTATAAGATTGCAATATTTACGATAAAAAGGTAAAGATCTAAAACACATTTGTAGGTCACGCTAGCAACTATTTATTTGAACATCGAAATAGATTAAAACCACAAGGGTAGCAAGATACTATGTGTATACTTCATCTATTTTATTTTTTCACCTGTCAACAAAAGTAGCAAGCTAGACCAAATAATTTGATAAACAAGAATCACAAAAAAACAGTATATAAGCCATAACCATAAATGATAATTATAAGTATACGGCAGAAACAAAGAAAAAAATATGGCAACATTGACTTCCCTCATTCAAATACCAAAATAATTGAAACAAGTCTTTAAAAATGTGTTTGGTTTATTTAGAGTTTACGATATTAATAGTAATGGTAATAATTAAATAGGATAATTTATGAGTT